>NW_006409100.1:412537-419262 GCF_000296735.1 Chrysochloris asiatica
GACTCTTCTGCCATGTGGCTAGCTCTCCATACATGGATATGATGAACTGATCTGTCAAGTAGGTAGATCTCTTTATAAGAACATATTGGACTTGTTTGCAATGTAGATAGCTCTCAGCATATGAACACCTTTGACAAATCTGCCATGTAGCTAGAATTCAGTATAAGGAAATGTTGCACTACTCTGCCATGTAGCTAGCTCTCTGTATATTGACATTTTGGAATCCTCTGCCATGTAGCTAGCTCTCTATACATGGCTATGTTGGACTGATCTGCCGAGCAGGTAGCTCTCTGTATATGACCATATTGGACGTGTATGCAATGTAGATGGCTCTCAGTATATGGACACATTGGACACATTTGCCATGTAGCTAGTAACCGGAATATGGACATGTTGGACTACTCTGCCATGTAACTAGCCCTCAGTATATGGACATGTTGGACACATCTGCCATGTTGCTAGAACTCTGAATATGGAAATGTTGCACTACTCTGCCATGAAGCTAGCTCTATGTATATAGACAAGTTTGACACATCTGCCTTGTAGATAGAACTCTGTATACAGAAATGTTGCACTACACTGCTATGTACCTAGCTCTCTGTATATGGACACTTGGGACTCGGCTGCCATATAGTTAGCTCTGTGAACATGGATGTGTTGGACTGATCTGCCAAGTACGAAGCTCTCTCTATATGAACATATTGGACTTGTCTGCCATACAGCTAGCTCTCACTATATGTAAACATGGACACATCTTCCATGTAGCTAGAACTCTGTATATGGAAGTGTTGCAGTACTCTGCCATGTAGCTAGAACACTGTTAATAGACAAGTTGGACTCATCTGCCTTGTACCTAGAACTCTGTATATGGAAATGTTGCTCTACCCTGCCATGTAGCTAACTCTCTGGACATGCACATTTTGGACTCGTCTGCCATGTAGCTAGCTGTCTTTACATGGGTATGTTGGACTGATGTGCCAAGTAGGTAGCCCTTTATATATGAACATATTGGACTTGTCTGCCATGTAGCTATCTCTCAGTATATGGACACGTTGGACATATCTGCCATGTAGTTAGAACTCTGTATATGGAAATGTTGCACTACACTTCCATGTAGCTAGCTCTCTGTATATCGATATTTTGGACTCATCTGGCATGTTGGTAGCTCTCTCTACATGGATATGTTGGACTGATATGACAAGTAATTAGCTATCTGTATATGAACATATAGGACTTGTCTGCCATGTAGGTATGTCTCAAAATATGGACACCTTGTATATATCTGCCATGTTGCTACAACTCTGTATATGTAAATGATGCACTACCCTGCCATTTAGCTTGTTCTCTGTTTATGGACATTTTGAACTCGTCTGCCATGTACCTAGCTCTCTGTACATGGATATGTTACACTGATCTGCCAAGGAGGTAGCTCTCTGTATTTGAACATATTGGAATTGCCTGCCATGTAGCTAGCTATCAGTATAGGGACACGTTGGACACATCTGCCAGGCAGCTAGAACTCTGTATATGGAAATGTTGCGCTACTCTGCCATGTAGCTAGGTGTCTGTATATAGACATGTTGGACTCATCTGCCTTGTAGCTACAACTCTGTATATGGACATGATAAACTACCGTGTCATGTGACAAGCTCTCTGTATATGGACATTTGGACTCTTCTGCCATGTGGCTAGCTCTCCATACATGGATATGATGAACTGATCTGTCAAGTAGGTAGATCTCTTTATAAGAACATATTGGACTTGTCTGTATGCAGATAGCTCTCAGTATATGAACACCTTTGACAAATCTGCCATGTAGCTAGAATTCAGTATAAGGAAATGTTGCACTACTCTGCCATGTAGCTAGCTTTCTGTATATTGACATTTTGGAAGCGTCTGTCATGTAGCTAGCTCTCTGTACATGGCTGTGTTGGACTGATCTGCCGAGCAAGTAACTCTCTGTATATGACCATATTGGACGTGTATTCCATGTAGATGGCTCTCAGTATATGGACACGTTGGACACATTTGCCATGTAGCTAGTAACCGGAATATGGACATGTTGGACTAATCTGCCATGTAACTAGCCCTCAGTATATGGACATGTTGGACACATCTGCCATGTTGCTAGAACTCTTTATATGGAAATGTTGCACTACTCTGCCATGAAGCTAGCTCTCTGTATATACACAAGTTTTACTCATCTGCCTTGTAGATAGAACACTATATATAGTAATGTTACACTACCCTGCCATGTAGCTAGCTCTCTTTATATGGACACTTGGGACTCGTCTGCCATATAGCTAGCTCTGTGTACATGAATGTGTTGGACTGATTTGCCAAGTAGTAAGCTCTGTGTATATGAACATACAGGATTTGTCTGCCATGTAGCTAGTTCACAGTATATGAACTTGTTGGAAACATCTGACATATAGTTAGAACTCTGAAAATGGACATTTTGGAGTATTCTGCCATGTAGCTAGCTCCCTGTATATAGACAATTTGTACTCATCTGCCTTGTAGCTAGAACTCTGTATATGGAAATGTTGCCCTATCCTGCCATGTAGCTAAATCTCTGTATGTGGACATTTTGCACTCGTCTGCCATGTAGCTAGCTCACTGTACTTGGATATGTTGGAATGATCTGCCAAGTACATAGCACTCTCTATATGCACATATGGGACTTGTCTGCCATACAGCTATCTCTCAGTATATGGAAACGTTGGACACATCTGCCATGTATCTTGAACTCTATATATAGAAATGTTGCAGTACTCTGCCATGTAGCTAGCTCTCTGTATATAGACAAGTTGGACTCATCTGCCTTGTACCTAGAACTCTGTATATGGAAATGTTCCACTACCCTGTCATGTAACTAGATCTCTTTATATGGTCATTTTGGACTCGTCTGCCATGACGTTATCTCTGTGTACATGGATATGTTGGACTGATCTTTCAAGTAGGTAGCTCTCTATATATGAACATATTGGACTTGTCTGCCATGTAGCTAGCTCTCGGTATATGGACACGTTCGACACATCTGCCATGTAGCTAGAACTCTGTATATGGAAAAGTTGCACTACCCTGCAATGTAGTTAGCTCTCTGTATATAGACAACCTGGACTCATCTGCCTTTGAGCTAGAACTCTGTATAGGGAAATGTTGCACAGCCCTGCCCTGTACCTAGCTCTCTGTATATAGACATGTTGGACTCATCTGCCTGTAGCAAGCCCCCTAAATATACACATGCTGGACTCATCTGCCATGTAGCTAATTCTCAGTATATGGACACGTTGGACACATCTGCCATATACCTAGAACTCTGTATATGGCAATGTTTCACTAGCCTGCCATGGAGCTATCTCTCTGTATATGGACATTTTGGACTTGTCTGCCATATGGCTAGCTCTCTGTACATGGATATGTTGGACTTATCTGTCAAGTAGGTAACTCTCTGTATATGAATATATAGAACTTGTCTGCCATGTAGGTAGCTCTCAGTATATGGACACATTGGACACATCTGCCATGTAGCTACTACCCTGAATATGGACATGTTGAACTACTCTGCATTTTGGTTGCTAGCTCTCAGTGTATGGACACGTTGGAAACATCTTCCATGTAGCTCAAACTCAATATATGGAAATGTTGCACTACTCTTCCATGTAGCTACCTCTCTGTATATGGACATTTTGGACTCGTCTGTCATGTAGCTAGCTCTCTGTACATGGATATGTGGTACTGATCTGCCAAGTAGTTAGCCCTCTGTATATGACCATATTGGACTTGTCTGCCATGTAGCTGTCTCTCAATATATGGACACGTAGGACACATATGCCATGTACCTAGAACTCTGTATATGGAAATGTGGCACTAATCTGTCATGAAGCTAGCTCTCTGTATATAGACAAGTTGAACTCATCTGCCTTGTACCTGGAGCTCATTATATGGAAATGTTTCACTACCCTACCATGTAGCTAGATCTCTGTATATGGACACTTTGGACACGTCTGATATATCACTAGCTTTCTGTACATTGATATGTTGTACTGATCTGTCAAGTAGGTAGCACTCTGTATTTGAACATATAGGACTTGTCTGCCTTGTAAGTGGATCTCAGTATATCAGTATATGGACACGTTGAACACATGTGCCATGTAGCTACTACCCTGAATATGGACATGTTGAACTACTCTCCATTTTGGTTGCTAGCTCTCAGTATATGGACACATTGAACACATCTGCATTGTAGCTCGAACTCAGCATATGGAAATGTTGCACTACTCATCCATGTAGCTACCTCTCTGTATATGGACATTTTGGACTCATCTATCATGTAGCTTGCTCTCTTTATATGGATATGTTGGACTGATCTTCCATGTAGGTATCTCTCTGTATATGAACATATTGTACTTGTCTGCCCTGTAGCTAGCTCTCAGTACATGGACATGTTGGACTCATTTGCCATGTAGCTAGTACTCAGTATATGGACATGTTGGACTGCTTGGCCATGTAGCTAGTTCTCAGTGTTTGGACACGTTGGACACATCTGCCATGTACCTAGAACTATGTATATGGAAAAGTTGCAATACTCTTCCATGTAGATAGCTATCTGTATATTGACAAGTTAGACTCATCTGCCTTGAACCTACAACTCTGTATATGGAAATGTTGCACTACCCTGCGAAGTAACTAGCTCTCTTTATATGGATATTTTGGACTCGTGTTCCATGACGCTATCTCTCTGTACATGGATGTGTTGGACTGATCTGTAAAGTACGTAGCTCTCTGTATATGAAAATATAGGACTTGTCTGGCATGTAGGTGCCTCTCAGTATATGGACATGTTTGATATGTTGCCATGTAGCTAGAACCCTGAATATGGAAACATTGGACTACTCTGCCATGTAGCTAGCTCACAGTGTATGGACATTATGGACACATCTGCCATGTAGCTAGAATTTTGTATATGGAAATGTTGCACTTCATTGCCATATACCTAGCTCTCTGTATATAGACAAGTTGGACTCATCTGCCTTGTAGCTAGAACACTGTATATGGAAATGTTGCACTATTCTGACAAGTAGCTACCTCTCTGTACATGTACATGTGGGACTCGTCTGCCATGTAGCTAGCTTTCTGTACATGGATATGTAGGATTGATCTGCGAAGTACGTAGCTCTCTGTATATGAACATATTGGACTTGTCTGCCATGTAGGTGGCTCTCAGTATATTGACATGTTGGACACATCTACCATGTAGTTAGTATCCTCAATATGGACCTTTGGGACTACACTGCCATGTAACTAGCTCTCAGTATATGGACAACTTTGAAACATCTGCCCTGTAGCTAGAACTCTGTATATGGTATTGTTGGTCTACCCGTCCATGTAGCTAGCACTCTGTATATGGACATTTTGGACTTTTCTCCCATGAAGCTAGCTCTCATTTATGGACACTTTGGACACATCTGCCATGTAGCTAGAATTCTTAATATGGAAATGATGCACTACTCTTCTATGTACCTAGCTCTCTGTATATAGACAAGATGGACTCATATGCCTTGTAGCTAGAACTCTGTATATGGAAATATTGCACTACCCTGCCATGTAGCTAGCTCGATCGATGCATATAGACATTTTGGACTCATCTGCCTTGTAGCTAGCTCTCTGTACATGGATATGTTGGACTGTTCTGCCAAGTACATAGCTCTCTGAATATGAACATATTGGACTTGTCTGCCCTGTAGCTAGCTCTCAGTACATGGACATGTTGTACTCATCTGCCTTTTAGCTAGAACTCTGTTTATGGAAATGTTGCACTACCCTGCCATGTAGCTAGGCTCTCTGTATATGGACAAGTTGGATCATCTGCCATGAAGCTAGTACACTGTATATGGACAAGTTGGAATACTCTGCCATGTAGTTAGCTCTCAGTATATGTACAAGTCAGACACATCTGCCATGTGGCTAGAACTCTGCATATGGAAATGTTGCACTACCCTGCCATGTAGCTACCTCTCTGTTTATGGACATGTTTGACTTGTCTACCATGTAGCTAGGTCTCTGTACCTGGATATGTTGGACTGATCTGCCAAGTAGGTAGCTCTCTATGTATGAACATATTGGACTTGTCTGCCCTGGATTTGGCTTTCACTATATGGACACGTTGGACACATCTGTCATGTAGCTACTACACTGAATATGGACATGTTGGACTACTCTGCAATGTAGCCAGCTCTCAGTATTTGGACATGTTGGACACATACTCATCTACCTTTTAGCTAGATCTCTGTATATGGAAATGCTACACTGCCTTGCCATGTAGCATTTCTTGCTGTGTATATGAACATATTGGACTTGTCTGCCATGTAGCTAGCTCTCAGATTATGGAAACGTTGGACACATCTGCCATGTAGCTACTACTTTGTATATGGAAATGCTGCACTACTCTTCCATGTATCTAGCTCTCTGTATATACACAAGTTGGATTCATCTGCCTTGTAAATAGAACTCTTTATATAGAAATGTTGCACTACCCTGCCATGTAGGTAGCCCTCTGTATATGGACATTTTGCCTCCGTCTGCCATATAGCTACTTCTCTGTACATGTATATGTTGGACTGATCTGCCAAGTAGGTAGCTTTCTGTATATGAACATATTGGAGTTGTCTGCCCTGTAGCTACCTTTCATTATATGGACACTTTGGACACATCTGCCATGT
>NW_006409100.1:419977-421900 GCF_000296735.1 Chrysochloris asiatica
CTCTGTATATGGAAATGTTGCACTACCCTGCCATGTAGCTAGCTCTCTGTACATGGATATGTTGACTGATCTGCCAAGTAGGTAGCTCTCTATATATGAACAGATTGTACTTGTCTGCCCTGTAGGTGGCTCTCCGTATATGGACACGTTGGTCACATCTTTCATGTAACTACTACTCTGTATATGGACATGTTGGACTACTGTGCCATGTAGCTAGCTCTCTGTATTTGGACATTTTGGACTCGTCTGCCATGTAGCTAGCCCTCTGTACATGGTTTTGTTGGAGTGATCTGCCAAGTAGATACCTCTCTGTACATGAACATGTTGGACTTGTCTGCCATGCAGGTGGCTCTCAATATATGGACAAGTTGGACACATCTGACATGTAGGTAGTACCCAGAATGTGGACATGTTGGACTACTCAGTCATGTAGCTAGCTCTCAGTATAAGGACACATTGGACACATTTGCCATGTAGCTAGAACTGTGTATATGGAAACGTTGCACTACCCTGCCATGTAGTTCGATCTCTATATATAGACAATTTGGATTCATCTGCCTTGTGTCTAGAAATCTGTATATGAAAATGTTGCACTACCCTACCATGTAGCTAGCTCTCTGTATATGGACTTTTTGGACTCATCAGCCATGTAGCTAGGTCTCTTTACATGGATATATTGGACTGATCTGCCCAGTAGGTAGCTCACTGTATATGAATATATTGGACTTGTCTGCCATAGAGCTAGCTCTCAGTATATGGACATGTTGGACACATCTGTCATATAGATACAACTCTGTATATGGAAGTATTGCACTACTATGCCTTGTAGCTATCTCGCTGTATATAGACAAATTGGACTTATCTGCATGTAGCTAGAACTCTGTATATGGAAATGTTGCACTTCCCTGCCATGTAGCCAGTTCGCTGTATAGGGACATTTTGGACTCGTCTACCATATAGCTAGCTTTCTGTACATGGATATGTTGGACTGATCTGCCAAGTAGATAGCTCTCTGTATATGAACATATTGGACTTGTCTGCCCTGTAGCTAGCTCTCAGTACATGGACATGTTGTACTCATCTGCCTTTTAGCTAGAACTCTGTATATGGAAATGTTGCACTACCCTGCCATGTAGCTAGCTCTCTGTATATGGACAAGTTGGACTCATCTGCCATGAAGCTATTACCCTGTATATGGACAAGTAGGACTACTCTGCCATGTAGTTAGCTGTCAGTACATGGACAAGTCGGACACATCTACCATGTGGCTAGAACTCTGCATATGGAAATGTTGCACTACCCTGCCATGAAGCTACCTCTCTGTATATGGATATGTTGGACACATCTGCCTTGTCGCTAGAACTCAGTATAAGGAAATGTTGCACTACCCTGCCATGTAGCTACCTCTCTGTATATGGACATGTTGGACTCGTCTGCCATGTAGCTAGCTCTCTGTACATGGATATGTTGGACTGATCTGCCAAGTAGGTAGCTCTCTATGTATGAACATATTAACTTGTCTTCCCTGTAGTTGGCTCTCACTATATGGACACTTTGGACACATCTGTCATGTAGCTACTACACTGAATATTGACATGTTGGACACATCTGCCATGTAGCTAGAATTCTGTATATTGAAATGTTACTCTACAATGCCATGTATCTACCTCTCTGTATATAGACAAGTTCGACTCATCTGCATTGTAGCTCTAACTGTGTATATGGAAATGTTGCACAACACTGCCATGTAGCTAGCTGTACGTATATGGACATTTTGGAGTGGTCTGCCATATAGCTAGCTCTCTTTACATGGATATGTTAGATTGATCTGCCAAGTAGGTAGCTCTCTTTATATGAACATATTAGACTTGTCTGCCCTGTATGTGGCTCTCAGTATATGGACAAGTTGGACACATCTGCCAT
>NW_006409100.1:423560-424310 GCF_000296735.1 Chrysochloris asiatica
GCTATGGGTCGGAACCGACTCGACGGCACTTAACAACAACAACAACAACAACCATGTAGCTAGCTCTCAGGATATGGACATGTTCAACTCTTCTGCCATGTAGCTAGTACCCTGTATATGGACATCTTGGACTACTCTGCCATGTAGCTATCTCTATATAAACAAGTTAAACTCATCTGCCTTGTAGCTAGTATCCTATATATGGACATGTTGGAGTATTCTGTCATGTAGCTAACTCTCTGTGTAAGGACATTTTGGACACATCTGCCATGTAGCTATGTGTTGGACTCATTAGCCAGGTACTAATGGACATGATGGTCTACTCTACCATGTAGCTAGCTCTCAGTATATGAACACTTTGAAATCATCTGTCATTTAGCTTGAACTCTTTATATGGAAATCATGCACTATTCTGCCATGAAGATAACTCTCTCACATCTGCCATGTAGCTAGAACTCTCTATAATGAAATGTTGCACTTCCCTGCCATGTAGCTAGCTGTCTGTATATGGACATTTTGGACTCGTATGACATTTAGTTAGCTCTCTGTGCAAGGATATTTTGGACTGAACTGCCATGTAGGTAGTTCTCAGTATATGGACACGTTGGACACATCTGCCATGAACTGTTTATATGGAAATGTTGCACTACTCTATCTTGTAGCTAGCTATCTGTATAAGGACATTTTGGACTTATCTGCCATGTATCTAGCTCTCTGTGCATGGATATGTGGGACTGATCTGCCATGTAG
>NW_006409100.1:424775-425404 GCF_000296735.1 Chrysochloris asiatica
CTTTCTACTCCCGTAAAGATTTACACCCTCGGAAACCCTGTACAGGGTCGCTATGGGTCGGACCCGACTCGATGGCACTTAAAAACAACAACAACTCTGCCATGGAGCTAGTTCTCTGTATATGGACATTTTAGACTCATCTGACATGTAGCTACCTCCCCGTACAAGGATATGCTGGACTGATATGCCAAGTAGGTCGCTCTCTGTATATGAACATATTGGACTTGTCTGACATGTAGCTAGCTCTCAGTGTTTGTACATGTTGGACTCATCTGTCATGTAGACAGTACCCTGTATATGGACATGTCGGACTACTCTGCCTTGTAACCAGCTCTCATTATGTGGACACGTTGGAAACATCTGCAATGTACCTAGAATTCTATGTATGGAAATGTTGCACCATGCTGCCATCTAACTAGCTCTCTGTATATGGAAAAGTTGGACTCATCTGCCATATAATTGGCTCTCTGTATATGGATATGTTAGACGTATCTTCCAAGTAGTTAGCTCTCGGTATATGAACATTTTGGACTGATCTGCCATGTAGCTATCTCTCAGTATATGGACACGTTGGACTCATTAGCCTGGTAACTGATACTCTTTATATGGACATTTTAGACTTCTCTGTA
>NW_006409100.1:427486-428017 GCF_000296735.1 Chrysochloris asiatica
AGACAGGCAGGCAGATAGACAGATATAGATAAATAGATATACCACTGAATCGGTTCTGACTCATAGATACCCTCTACAGGGTTTCTGAGGTTGTAAATCTTTACAGAAGCAGGAAGCTTCAAATTTTTAGCATAGAACAGCTCAATGTTTCGAACTACTCACACCCAGAGATATTTAAAGCCAGATTCTTAACCTCTATTCTACCAGAGCTGCTTAGGTAAGATATTGGGTAGCGTTTCCAAGAAGTAGCTGGTGAGCTTGAACTGCCTACTTTCCAATTCCAACAGCTTTGCAATGTGGCGAATTAAGCCATAGCACCACACCACGTCTCTGAATAGATTTATTTACAAATATATATATACATTGTTATGTGTCCTAGAGTTGGTTCTGACACAGAGATCCTATACAGGGTTTTTGAGGCTGTAAAAATTCACAGGAGCAGAAAGCCTCATGTTTATGCCATGGACGAGCTGGTAGTTTTGAACCGCTGACTGTGAAGTTCACAGCCAGATTCATAATCACTACACTTAC
>NW_006409101.1:0-792 GCF_000296735.1 Chrysochloris asiatica
TGCTATGTTGCTATTCTCTGTATATGGACATTTTGCTCTTGGCTGACATGTAGCTAGCTCTCTGTACATGGACATGTTGGCCTGATCGGCCAAGTAGGTTGCTCTGTGTATATGAACATAATGGACATGTGTGCCATGTAGCTAGTACCCTGTACATGGACATGATGGACTACTTTGCCGTGTAGGTAGCTCTCAGTATATGGACACTTTGGACAAATCAGCCAAATAGGTAGAACACTGTATATGGAAATGTTGCACTACCCTGCCATGTAGCTGGCTCTCTGTATATAGACAAGTTGGACTCATCTGCCTTGTAGATAGAACTCTATATATGAAAATGTTGCACCACCCTGCCATGTAGCTGGCTCTCTGTATATAGACAAGTTGGACTCATCTGCCTTGTGGATACAACACTGTATATGGAAATGTTGCACTTCCCTGCCATGTATCTAGCTCTCTGTATATAAAAGTATTTGACTTGTCTGCCATTTAGCTAGTTCTCAGCATACGGAAATGTTGGTCACATCTGCCATGTAGCTATTACTCTTTATTTGAACATGTTGGAGTACTCTGCCATGAAGATAACTCTCAGTATATGAACACTTTGGACTAATCTGCTATGTAGCTTGAACTCTGTATAAGGAAATGATGCACCACTCTACCAGAAGCTATTTCTCTCTTTATGGACATTTTGGTCTCGTCTGACATGTAGCTGGTTCTCTGTGCATGGATAGTATGAATTGATCTGCCATGTAGGGTGTTGTTGCTGTTATCAGGTGCCATCGAGTTGGA
>NW_006409101.1:2355-3824 GCF_000296735.1 Chrysochloris asiatica
TGTTCTTCCCTTTTGGTTTTCTAACTCTAAATCTTTGCAAATTTTATTATAGTATTTGGCTTCATCTTCTCAAGCTGTTCTTTGAAATTTTCTGTTCAACTCTTGCACCTATTCATATAGATATGTTGTTCTACTCTGCCATGTAGCTAGCGCTCAGTATATTAACATTTTGGACTCATCTGCCATGTAGATTGAACTCTGTTTATGGAAATGATGCACTACTCTGTCATGTAGTTAGCTCTCTGTATATAGACAAGTCGAACTCGTCTGACATATAGCTAGTTCTCTGTGCATGGATATTTTGGATTGATGTGCCATGTGGGTAGCTCTAGGTATACAGACACGATGGACACATCTGCCATGTAGCTAGACCACTGTGTATGGAAATGTTGCACTACTCAGCGCTGTAGCTAGCTCTCTGTATATAGAAGTTGGACTCGTCTGCCTTGTAGCTAAAACTCTGTATATGGAAATGGTACATTACCCTGTCATGTATCTAGCTTTTTGTATATGAACTTTTTGGACTCGTCTGCTCTGCAATTAGTGCTTTGTACATGGATATGTTGGACTGCCAAGTAGGTAGCTCTCTTTACATGAATATATTGGACTTGTTTGCCATATAGCTAGCTCTCAGTATAAGGACATATTGGACTCATCTGCCATGTAGCTAGTAGTTTGTATATGGACATGTTATACTGATCTACCATGTAGGTAGCTCTCAGTATATGGGCACGTTGGACACATCTGCCATGTATCTAGAACACTGTATTCGGAAATGTTGCACTACCCTGTCTTGTAGCTAGGTCTCAGTATATGGAGATGATTGACTCATTAGCCAGATAGCTAGTACACTTTATATGGACATCTTGGACTACTCTGCCATGTAGTTAGCTTTCATTATATGAACACTTTGGACTCAAATGTCATGTGGCTTAAACTCTGTATATGGAAATGGTGCACTACTCTACAATGTAGCTATCTCTTTGTATATAGACATTTTGGACTCGTCTGACATGTAGATAACTCTCTGTGCATGAATATTTTGGACTTATCTGCCATGTAGGTAGCTCTCAGTATATGGACACGTTTGACACATCTACCATGTAGCTAGAACTCTGTATACGTAAATGTTACAATACCCTGCCATGTAGCTAGCTGTCTGTATATGGACATTTTGGACTCCTCTGCCATGTAGCTAGCTCTATGTACATGGATATGTTGAATTGATCTGCCAGTTAGGTAGCTCTCCGTATATGGACATATTGGACTTGTCTGCATTGTAGCTATCTCACTGTACATGGATATGTTGGACTGATCTGCCAAGTAGGTAGCTCTCTGTACATGAACATATTGGACTTGTTTGCCATGTAGCTAGCTCTCAGTACATGGACATGTTGGACTCATCTACCATGTAGCTAGTACTCTGTATGTGGAAATGTTGGAATGATCCTACATGTAGTTAGATCTCT
>NW_006409101.1:4329-17492 GCF_000296735.1 Chrysochloris asiatica
TCTGTATATGGACATTTTGGACTGGTCAGCCATGTAGCTAGCTCTCTGTACATGGATATGTTGGACTGATCTGAAAAGTAGGTAGCTCTCTGTCTATGAACATATTGGACTTGTCTGCCATGGAGCTAGCTCTCATTATATGTACATGTTGGACTCATCTGTCATGTAGCTAGAACCCTGTATAAGGAAATGTTTCCACTACCCTGCCATGTAGCTACGTCTTTGTATATGAACATATTGTACTTGTCTCTGATGTATCTAGCTCTCAATATATGGACACTTTGGACACATATGCTATGTACCTTGAACTCTGTGCATGGGAATGATGCACTACTCTGCCATGTAGCTAGCTCTCTGTATATAGACACGTTGAACTCGTCTGACATGTAGATAGATCTCTATGCATGGAAATTTTGGATTGTTATGCCATGTAGGTAGCTCTCAGTACATGGACACGTTGCACACATCTGCCATGTAGCTAGGACTCTGTATATGGAAATGTTGCACTACTCAGCCATGTAGCTAGCTTTCAGTATAGGGATATGTTGGACACAACTGCCATGTAGCTAGTACTTTCTATAAGCAAATGTTGGACTGATCTACTATGTAGGTAGCTCTCAGTATATGGACAATTTGGACACATCTGCCTTGTAGCTAGAACACTGTATACGGAAATGTTGCACTACTCTGTCATGTAGCTAGCTCTCAGTGTAAGGACATGTTGGACTCATTAGCCAGGTAGCTTGTACTCTTCATATGGACATGTTGGATTACTCTGTCATGTAGCTAGCTCTCATTATATGAACACTTTGGACTCATCTGCCCTGTGGCTTGAACTCTGTATATTGAAATGATGCACTACTCTTCCATGTAGCTAGCTCTCTTTATATGGATATTTAAGATTCGTCTGACATTTAGCTATCTCTCTGTGCATTAATATTATGGACTGATCTGCCATGTAGGTATCTCTCATTATATGGACACGTTGGAAACATGTGACATGTAGGTAGATCTCTGTATATGGAAATGTTGCACTACCTTGCCATGTAGCTAGCTGTCTGTATGTGGACATTTTGGACTCATCTGCCATGTAGCTAGCTTTCTGTACTTGGATACGTTGGACAGATCTGCCAATTAGGTGGCTCTCTGTATATGAACATATTGGACTTGTCTGCCATGTAGCTATCTCTCTGTATATACACAAGTTGGACTCCTCTGACATGTAGCTAGCTCTCTGTGCATGGATATTTTGGATTGATCTGCCATGTAGGTAGCTCTCAGTATACAGAAATGTTGAACACATCTGCCCTGTAGTTAGAACTCTGTATATGAAAAAGTTGCACTACCCTGCCATGTAGCTAGCTCTCTGTATAAGGACATTTTGGAATCATCTGCCATGTAGCTAGCTTTCTGTATATGGATATGTTACACTGATCTGCCAAGTAGGTAGCTCTCTATATATGAACATATTGGACTTGTCTTCCATGTAGCTAGCTCTCAGTATATGGACATGTTGGTCTCATTTGCCATGTAGCTAGTACCCTGTATATCTTCAAGTTGGACTGTTCTGCCATGGAGCTACCTCTCATTATATGAACACTTTGGACTCATCTGCCATGTAGCTTGAGCTCTGTGTATGAAAATGATGCACTACTCTTCCATATAGTTAGCTCTCCTCATATGGACATTTTGGATTTGTCTGACATGTAGCTAGGCTGTGCATGGATATTTTGAACTGATCTGCCATGTAGGTAGCTCTCAGTATACGGAGAGGTTGGACACATCTGCCATGTATCTAGAACTCTGGATATGATAGTGTTTCACTACCCTGCCATGTACCTACCTCTCTGTATATGAACATATTGGACTTGTCTCCGATGTAGCTAGTTCTCAATATATGGACACGTTGGACACATATGCTATGTAGCTTGAACTCTGTGTATGGGAATGATGCACTACTCTGCCATATAGCTAGCTCTCTGTATATAGACAAGTTGGACATGTCTGACATGTAGATAGCTCTCTGTGCATGGAAATTTTGGATTGTTCTGCCATGTAGGTTGCTCTTTGTATATGGATACGATGGTCACATCTGCCATGTAGCTAGAACTCTGTATATGGAAATGTTGCACTACTCAGCCATGTAGCTAGCTTTCTGTATATAGACAAGTTGGACTCGACTGCCTTGTAGCTAGAACTCTGTATTTGGAAATGTTGCAAGTATATGGCTCTCTGTATGTGAACATTTTGGACTCGTCTGCCATGAAGGTAGCTCTCTGTACAAGGATATGTTGGACTGATCTGACAGGTAGGCAGCTCTCTATATGAACATATTGGACTTGTCTGCCATGTGGGTAGCTCTCAGTATATGTACATGTTGGACAAAACTGCCATGTAGCTAGTACTTTCTATAATCAAATGTTGGACTGATCTGCCATGTAGGTAGCTCTCAGTATATGGACACATTGGACACACCTACCATGTAGCTAGAACACTGTATATGGAAATGTTGCACTACTCTGCCATGTAGCTAGGTCTCAGTATATGGACATGTTGGACTCATTAGCCAGGTAGCTTGTACTCTTTATATGGTCACGTTGGATTACTCTGCCATATTGCTAGCTCTCATTATATGAACACTTTGGACTCATCTGGCATGTGGCTTGAACTCTGCCTGTTGAAATGATGCACTATTCTGCCATGTATATAGCTCTCTTTATATGGACATTTAAGACTTGTCTGACATGTAGATAGCTCTCTGTGCATGAATATTTTAGACTGATCTGCCATGTAGGTAGCTCTCAGAATATGGACACGTTGGACTCATCTGCCATGTAGCTAGCTTTCTTTACATGGATATGTTGGACTGATCTCTCAATTAGTTAGCTCTCTGTATATGAACATATTGGACTTGTCTGCCATGTAGCTTGTTCTTATTATGTGGATATGTTGCAATTCCATACCATGTAGGTACCTCTCTGTATATAGACAAGTTGGACTCATCTGCCTTGTAGCTAGAACTCTGCTTATGGAAATTTTGCAATACCTGCCATGTAGCTTGCTCTTTGTATATATACAAGTTGTACTCATCTGCCTTGTAGCTAGAACACTGTATATGGAAATGTTGCACTACCCTGCCATGTAGCTACCTCTCTGTATATGGATATGTTGGACTGATCTGCCAAGTTGGTAGCTTTCTGTATATGAACATATTGGACTCATCTGCCATGTAGCTAGTATCTTGTATATGGACATGTTGGATTACTCTGCCATGCAGCTAGCTCTCAGTATACGGACACATTGGACACATCTGCTATGTAGCGCAACTCTTTCTGTATATGGAAATGATGCACTACTCTGCCATGTTGCTTCCTCTCTATACATTAAATAATGCACTTCCCTGCCATGTAGCTAACTTTCTGTATATGGGCATTTTGGCCTCATCTGACAAGTAGCTAGCTCTCTGTGCAAGGACATTTTGGACTGATCTGCCACATATATATCTCTCAACATATGGACCTGTTGGACACATATGCCATATAGCTAGAACCCTGTATATGGAAATATTGCACTAACCTGCCATGTTGCTACCTCTCTGTATATGGAGATTTTGGACTTGTCTGCCATGTAGCTAGCTCTCTGTACATGAATGTTTTGAACTGATCTGCAAAGTAGCTAGCTCTCTGTTTATGGACATTTTGGACTCGTCTGTCATGTAGATAGCTCTCAGTATAAGGACATGTTGGACTCATCTACCTGGTAGCTAGAACTCTTTATATGGAAATGTTGCACTATTCTGCCATGTAGCTAGCTTTCTGTATATGGAAAATTTGGACTCGTCTGCCATGTAGCTAGCTCTCTAGACATGGATATGTTGGACTGATCTGCCATGTAGCTAGCTCTCTGTATATGATCATATTGGAATTGTCTGCCACTTAACAAGCTCTCTATATATGGAGATTTTGGACACGTCTGCCATATATAGCTAGCTCTCTGTACATGGATATGTTGGGCTGATCTGCCAAATAGGTAGCTCTCTGCATATGAACATTCAGGACTTGCCTGCCATGTAGCTAGCTCTCAATATATGGGCATGTTGGACTCATTAGCCAGGTAGCTAGTACCCTGTATATGTACATGTTGGAATACTTTGCCATGAAGCTACCTCTCAGTATATGAACACTTTGAACACATCTGCCATGTAGCTTGAACTCTGTTTATGGAAATGATTCACTATTCTGCCATGTAGTTAGCTCTCTGTATATGGACATTTCGGACTTGTCTGCAATGTAGCTAGCTCTATGTGCATGGATATTTTGAACTGATATGCCATGTAGGTAGCTCTCAGTATATGGAGAGGTTGGACATATCTGCTTTGTACCTAGAACTCTGTACATGGAAATGTTGCATTATCCTGCCATGTAGCTAGCTTTCTGTATATGGACATTTTGGACTGGTCAGCCATGTATCTAACTCTTTGTACATGGATATGGTGGACTGATCTGCCAATTATGTAGCTCTCTGTCTATAAACATATTGGATTTGTCTACCATGTAGGTATCTGTCAGTGTGTGGATATGTTGGACTCATCTGCCATGTAGCTAGTGTCCTTATATGGACATGTTGGACTATTCTGCCATGGAGCTAGCTTTCAGGGTATGGACATGTTGAACACATCTGCCATTTAGCTAGAACTCTTTATATGGAAATATTGCACTACCCTGCCTTGTAGCTACCTCTCTGTATATGAACATATTGGACTTGTCTGTCATGTAGCTAGCTCTAAGTATATGAACTCTTTGGACTCATCTGCCATGTAGCTTGAACTCTGTATATGGGAATGATGCACTACTCTGCCATGTAGCTAGCTCTCTGTATATAGACAAGTTGGACTCGTCTGCCATGTAACTAGCTCTCTGTGCATGGATATTTTGAACTGCTCTCCCATGTAGGTATCTCTCAGTATATGGACAGGTTGGACACATCTGCATTTTAGCTAGAACTCTGTATATGGAAATGTTGCACTACACTGCGGTGTAGCTAGCTTTCTGTATATGGACATTTTGGACTCGTCTGCCATGTAGCTAGATCTCTGAGATGGATATGTTGTACTGATCTGCCAAGTAGGTAGCTCTCTCTATATGAACATACTGGACTTGTCTTCCTTGTAGCTAGCTCTCAGTATATGGACATGTTGGACTCATTAGCCAGTAAGCTAGTACCCTATATATGGACATATTGGACTACTCTGCCATGGAGCTACCTCTCAGTGTATGGACATGCTGGACTCATCTTCCATGTAGCTAGAACTCTGTACATGGAAATGTTTCACTCCCCTGCCATATAGTTAAATCTATGTATATAGACAAGTTGGAGTCATCTGCCTTGTAACTAGAACTCTGTATGTGGAAATAATGCACTACCATGCCATGTAGTTAACCCTTTGTATATGGAAAATGTGGACTAGTCTGCCATGTAGCTAGCTCTCTGTACATGGATAGGTTGGACTGATCTGCCAAGTAGGTAGCTCTCTGTATATGAACATATTGAACTTGTCTGCCATATTGCGAGCTCTCAGAATATGGACACGTTGGACACATCTGCCATGTAGATAGAATTCTGTATATGGAAGTGGTGCACTACTCTGCCATGTAGCTAGCTCTCTGTATATAGACAAGTTGGGCTCGTCTGACATATAGCTAGCTCTCTGTGCATGGATATTTTTATTGGTCTGCCATGTTGGTAGCCCTCAGTATACGGACACGTTGGACACATCTTCCATGTACCTAGAACTCCGTATATGGAAATTTTGCACTACTCAGCCATGTAGCTAGCTTTCTGTATATAGACAAGTTGGACCCAACTGCCTTGTAGCTAGAACTCTGTATATGGAAATGTCGCATTACACTCTCATGTATTTGGATCTCTGTATATGGACATTTTGGACTCGTCTGCCATGTAGCTAGCTCATTCTACAAGGATATGTTGGACTGATCTGCCAAGTAGGTGGCTCTCTTTATATGAACATATAGGACTTGTCGGCCAGGTTTCTAGCTTTCAGTATATGGACATGTTGTATCCATTAGCCAGGAAGCTAGTACCCTGCATATGGACATGTTGTACTTCTCTACCATGAAGCTACCTCTCAGTATATGAACAATTTGAACTCATCTACCATGCAGCTTGATCTCTGTATATGGAAATGATTCACTCCTCTGCCATGTAGTAATTTATGTGTATATGGACATTTCAGACTCGTCTACCGTGTAGCTAGCTCTCTGTGCATGGATTTTTTGAACTGATCAGCCACACAAGTAGCTCTCAGTATATGGAGAGGTTGGACACATCTTCCATGTAGCTAGAACTCTGTATATGGAAATGTTGCTCTACCCTGCCATGTAGCTAGCTCTCTGTATATGGACATTTTGGCATGTCTGCCATGTAGCTAGCTCTCTGTACATGGATATGTTGGAATGTTCTGCCATGTAGGTAGCTCTCTGTATATGAACATATTGCACTTCCCTGTGATGTAGCTAGCTCTCAGTATGTGGACATGTTGGACACATCTGCCATGAAGCCAGTACTCTTTATACGAACATGTTGGGCTACTCTGCCATGTAGCTACCTTTCAGTATATGAACACTTTGGACTCATCTGCCATGTAGCTTGAAGTCTGTATATGGGAATGATGCACTATTCTGCCATGTAGCTAGCTCTCTGTATATAGACAAGTTGGACTCGTCTGCCTTGTAGCTAGAACCCTGTATATGGAAATGTTGCTTTACCCTGTCATGTATCTGTCTCTCTGTATATGAACATTTTGGACTCGTCTGCTCTGTAGTTAGCTCTCTGTATATGGATATGTTGGACTGATCTGCCATGTAGGTATCTCTCTTTATATGAACATATTGAACTTGTCTGTCATGTAGCTAGCTCTCAGTATATGGACAAGATGGACACATCTGCCATATAGCCAGAACACTGTATGTGGAAATGTTGCACTACTCTGCCATGTAGCTAGGTCTCAGTATATGGACATGATGGACTCATTACCAGGTAGCTAGTACTCTTTATAGGGACATGTTTGACTACTCTGCCATGTACTTAGCTCTCATTATATGACCACTTTGACCTCATCTGACATATGGCTTGAACTCTGTATATGGAAATGATGCATTACTCTGCCATGTAGCTAAATCTCTGTATAGGGACATTTAAGACTCCTCTGACATATAGCTAGCTTTCTGTGCATGAAGATTTTGGACTGATCTGCCATGTAGCTAGAACACTGTATATGGAAATGTTGCACTACCCTGCCATGTAGCTAGCTCTCTGTATATAGATATGATAGACTCATCTGCCTTTTAGGTAGATCTCGATATATGGATATGTTGCACTACCCTGCCATGTAGCTAGCTCCCCGTATATGAACATATTGGATTTGTCTGCCAGATAGCTAGCTCTAAGTATATGGACATGTTAGACTCATCTGTCATGTAGCTTGTATCCTGTATATGGACATGTTGGACTACTCTGCCATGTAGGTAGCTCTCAGTATATGGACATGTTGGACTCATCTGCCATGTAACTAGAACTCTGTATTTGGAAATGATGCACTAGTCTGCCACATAGCTAGCTTTCTGTATATGAACATTTTGGACTCGTCTGACTTGTAGCTACCTCTCTGTACATGGATATGTTGGACTGATCTGCCATGTAGCTAGCTCAATGTATATGAACATATTGGACATGTCTGACATGTACTTAGCTCTCAGTATATGGACACATTGGACACATCTGCTATGTAGCTATTACCCTGTATATGGACAAGTTGGACTGATCTGCCATGTAGCTAGTAACATGTATATGCACGTGTTGGACTACTCTTCTATGTAGATAGCTGTCAGCATATGGATATGTTGGACTCATCTGCCATGTAACTAGTACCCTGTACATGGACATGGTGAACTACTCTGCATGTAGCTAGATCATAGTATATGGACATGTTGGTCATATCTGCCATGTAGCTAGAACTCTGTATATGTAAATGTTGCATTACCCTGCCATGTAGCTAGCTCTCTGTATATGAACATATTGGACTTGTCTGTCATGTAGATAGCTCTCAGTATATGGACATGTTGGAATCATCTGTCATGTAGCTGGAACTGTGTATATGGAAATGTTGCACTACTCTGCAATGTAGCTAGCTCTCTGTATATAGACATATTGGATTCATCTGACTTGTAGCTAGCCCTCTAAATATAGACATGTTGGACTCCTCTGCCATGGAGTTAACTCTCAGTATATGGATATGCTTGTCTCATCTGCCATGTTGGTAGTACTCTGTATATGGAAATGTTGCACTACCCTGCCATACAGCTAGCTCTCTATATATAGACAAGTTGGACTCATCTGCATTGTATCTTGAACTCAGTATATGGAATTGCTGCACTACCCTGCCATTTAGCTAGCTCTCTGTATATGGACTTTTGGACTCGTCGTCCATGTTGCTAGCTTTCTGTGCATGGATATATTGGACTAATCTTCCAAATAGTTAGCTCTCTGTATATGAACATATTGAACTTGTCTGCCATGTAGCTAGATCTCAATATACAGACTTGTTAGACTCATTAGCCAGTTCGCTAGCACTCTTTATATGGACATGTTGGACTACTCTGCCATGTACTAGCTCTCAGTAAATGAACACTTTGAATTCATCTGCCATGTAACTTGTACTCTGTATATGGAAATGTTGAACTACCCTGCCATGTAGCTAGCTCTCTGTATATGGTCATTTTGGACTCGACTGCCATGTAGCTATATCTCTATACATGTATATGTTGGACTGATATGACAAATAGGTATCTATCTGTTTATGAACTTTCTGGACTTTTCTGCCTTGTAGCTAGTTCTCTGTATATGGATATGTTGGACTCATCTGCCATGTAGCTAGTATCCTGTGTCTGGAAATGTTGTACTACTCTGCCATGTAGGGTAGCTCTCAATATAAGGACACATTGGACACATCTTCCATGAAGCTAGTATTCTGTATGTGGAAATGTTGCACTACTCTGCCATGTAGCTAGCTCTCTGTATGTAGACAATTTGGATTCATCTGATTTGTATTTAGAACTCTGTATATGGAAATGTTGCACTACCCTGCCATGCGGCTTGCTATCTGTATATGGACATTTGTGATTCATCTGCCATGTAGCTAACTCTCTGTACATGGATATGTTAGAATGATCTATCAAGTACGTAGCTCTCTCTATACGAACATATTGGCCTTGTCAGCCATAAAGTTAGCTCTCAATATATGGACACGTTGGACACATCTGCCATGTAGATAGAACTCTGTATATCGAAATGTTGCACTACACTTCCATGTAGCTAGCTCTCTGTATATAGACAAGTTGGACTCATCTGCCTTGTAGCTAGAACTCTGTATATGGAAATGTTGCAATACCATGCTATGTAGCTAGCTCTCTGCATAAGGACATTTAGGACTCATCTGCCATGTAGCTAGCTCTCTGTACATGGATATGTTGGACTGATCTGCCAAGTAGTTAGCTCTCTGTATATGAACATATTGGAATTCTCTGCCATGTAGGTGTCTCTCTTTATAGGGACACGTTGGATACATCTGCCAAGTAGCTAGTACCCTGAATATGGATATGTTGGACAACTCTGCGATGTATATAGCTCTCAGTATATGGACATTTTGGACACATCTGCCATGTAGCTAGAACCTTGAATATGGAAATCTTGCACTACCCTGTCATGTAGTTAGATCTCTGTATATAGACATGTTGGACTCATCTGCTTTGCAGCTAGAACTCTGTATCTGGAAATGTTGGACTACACTGCAATGTAGTTAGATCTCTGTATATAGACAAGTGGGATTCATCTGCCTTGTAGCTAGAACTCTGTATATGAAAATGTTGCACTACCCGGCCAAGTAGCTACCTCTCTGTATATATACAAGTTGGACTCATTTGCCTTGTAGCTAGAACTCTGTATATGGAAATGTGGCACTACCCGGCCATGTACCTACCTGTCTGTATATAGATATGTTTGATTCATCTGTCTTGTAGCTAGCCCTCTAAATATGCACATGCTGGACTCAGCTGCAATGTAGCTAACTCTCAGTATATGGACATGTTGGACTCATCTGCCATGTTGCTTATATTCTGTATATGGAAATGTTGCACTACCATGCCATTTAGCTAGCTCTCTGTATATGGACATTTTAAACTTCTCTGCCATGTAGCTAGGTCTCTGTACATGGATATGTTGGACTGATCTGACAAGAAGGTAGCTCTCCGAATAAGAACATATTGGAATTTTATGCCATGTAGGTGGCTCTCAGTATATGGACACGTTGGACACATCTGCCATGTACCTAATACCCTGAATATGGACATGTTGGACTACTCTGCCAAGTACATAGCTCTCAGAATATGGACACCTTGGACACATCTGACATGTTGCTAGAACTCTGTATATGGAAATGTTGCACTACCCTGACATGTAGTTAGATCTCTGTATATAGACAAATTGGACTCATCTGCCTTGTAGCTAGAGCTCTTTTTATGGAAATTTTGCATTACCATGTCATATAACTAGTTCTCTGTATATTGACATTTTGGACTCATCTGCCATGCAGATGGCTCTCTGTTCATGAATATTTTGGACTGATCGGCCAAGTAGGTACCTCTCTGTATATGAACATATTGGACTTGTCTGCCATATAGCTTGCTCTCAGTATGTGGACACGTTGGACACATCTGCATGTAGCTAAAACTCTGTATATGGAAGTGTTTCACTTTTCTGCCATGTTTCTAGCTCTGTGTATACAGACATGTTGGACTCATCTGCTTTGTACCTAGAACTATGAATATGGAAATGTTGCACTACCCTGCCATGTAGCTAGCTCTTTGTGTATGGATATTTTGGACTCGTCTGCCATGTAGGTAGCTCTCTGTACATGGCTAAGTTGGACTGATCTGTCAAGTAGGTAGCCCTTTGTATATGAACATATTGTACTTGTCTGCCATGTAGCTATCTGTCTGTATATGGACATGTTGGACACATCTGCCATGTGACTAGAACACGATATATGGAAACGTTGCACTACACTGCCATGCAGCTAGCTCTCTGTATATAGACAAGTTGGACTCATCTGACTTTTATTTAGAACTCTGTATATGGAAATGTTGAACTACCCTGCCATGTAGCTAGCTCTCTGTATATGAACATTTTGGACTCATCTGACATGTCCTAGCTCTCTATGCATGGCTATGTTGAAGTGATCAGCCAAGTATGTAGCTCTCTGTATATGAACATATTGGACGTGTCTACCATGTAGCTAGCTCTCAGTATATGGACATGTAGCGCACATCTGCCATGTAGCTGGAAGACTGTATATGGAAATGTTGCACTACACTGCCATGTAGCTACCTCTCTGTATATGAACAAGTTGGACTCATGTACCTTGTAGCTAGAACTCTGTCTATGGAAATGTAGCACTACCTTGCCAAGTAGGTAGCTCTCTATATATGAACATATCTTACTTGTCTGCCATGTAGCTAGCTCTCAATATATGGACATGATGGATTCATCTGCCATGTAGCTATTACCCAGTATATGGACATGTCAGATTGCTCTGCCTTGTAGCTAGCTCTCAGTGTATGGACACGTTGGACACATCTGCCAAGTACCTAGAACTCTCTATATGGAAATGGTGCATTAGTTGGTCATGTAGCTAGCTCTCTGTATATAGACAAGTTGGACTCATCTGCCTTGTACCTAGAACTCTGTATATGAAAATGTTTCACTACCCTTCTATGTAGCTAGTTCTCTGTATATGGACATTTTGGAAACATCTGCCATATAGCCAGAACTCTGAAAATGGACATGTTGGTGTACTTTGCCATGTAGCTAGTTTTCTGATTATTGCCAGTTTGTACTCATCTGCCCTGTAGCTATAATACTGTATATGGAAATCTTGCACTACCCTGTCATGTAGTTAACTCTCTGTAAATAGACATTTTGGACTCATCTGACATGTAGCTAGCTCTCTATACATGGATATGTTACACTGATCTGCCAAGTAGTTAGCTTTCTGTATATGAACATATTGGAGTTGTCTGCCATGTAGCTAGCTCTCAGTATATGGATATGTTGGACACATCTGTCATAAAGCTAGAACTCTGTACATGGATAGGTTGGAATGATCTTCCATGTAGGTAGCCCACTATATATGAACATATAGGACTTGTCTGCCCTGTAGGTGTCTCTCAGAATACGAACACATTGAACACATCTGCCATGTAACTACTCTCCTGATTATGGACATGTTGGACTACTCTGCCATGTAGCTAGCTCTCAGTATATGGAAACGTTGGACATATCTGCCATGTACCTTGAACACTGTATATAGAAATGTTGCACTACTCTGCCATGTAGCTAGCGCTCTGTATATAGACAAGTTGGACTCATCTGCCATGTAGCTAGAACTGTGTATATGGATAAGTTGCATTACCCTGCCATGTGACTAGCTTTCTGTATATGGACATATTTTTTTTTTCTCATCTGCCATGTAGTTACCTCTCTGTACTTGGATACGTTGGACTGATCTGCCAAGTAGGTAGCCTTCTGTATATGAACATATTGGATTTGTCTGCCCTGTATGTGGCTCTCAGTATATGGACACATTGGACACATCTGCCATGTAGCTAGAACACTGTATATGGAAATGTTGCACTACACGGCCATCTAGCTAGCTTACTCTATATAGACAAGTTGGACTCATCTGCTTTGTACCTAGAACTCTGTATATGGAAATGTTGCACTACTATGTCATGTAGCTAGCTCACTGTTTATGAACATTTTTGACTTGTCTGCCATGTAGCTAACTCTCTGTACATGGTTAGGTTGAACTGATCTGCCAAGTAGGTTGATTTCTTTATATGAACATATTGGACATGTCTGCCATGTAGCTAAGCTCTCAGGATATGAACAAGTTGGTCACATCTGCCATGTATCTAGAACACTGTATATGGAAATGTTGCACTACACTGCCATGTAGCTAGCTCTCTGTATATAGACAAGTTGGACTCATCTGCCTTGTAGCTAGAACTCTGCCTATGGAAATATTGCAC
>NW_006409101.1:17592-29495 GCF_000296735.1 Chrysochloris asiatica
ACCCATCTGCCATGTAGCTATTACGCTGTATATGGACATGGCGGACTGCTCTGCCATGGAATTAACTCTCATTGTATGGACATGTTGAACACATATGCCATATACCTAGAACTCTGTATATGGAAATGTTGCACTACTCTGTCATGTAGCTAGCTCTTTGTATATAGATAAGGTGGACTCATCTGCCTTGTACCAAGAACTCTATATATGGATATGTTTCACTACCCTGCCATGTAGCTAGCTCTCTGTATATGGACATTTTGGACTCATATGCCATGCAGCTAGCTCTCTGTACATGGATATGTTACACTGATATGAGAAGTAGTTAGCTCTTTGTATATGAACATACTGGACATGTCTGCCATGTAGCTAGCTCTCAGTTTATGGACTCGTTGGAAACATCTGTCATATAGGTAGAACTCTGAATATGGACATGTTGGTGTACTCTGCCATGTAGCTAGTTCTCCAAATATAGCCAAATTGTACTCATCTGCCTTGTAGCTATAACACTGTACATGGAAATGTTGCACAAACCTGCCATGTAGTTAACTCTCTGTATATGAACATTTTTTATTCATCTGCCATGTAGCTAGGTCTCTGTACATGGATAGGTTGGACTGATCTGCCAAGTAGGTAGCTCTCTGTATATGAACATATAGGACTTGTCTGCCCTGTATGTGACTCTCAGTATATGAACACATTGAACACATCTGCCATGTAGCTACTACCCTGAGTATGGACATGTTGGACTACTATGCTTTGGAACTAGCTCTCAGTATATAGAAACGTTGGACAAATATGCCATGTACCTGGAACTCTGTATATGGAAATGTTGCACAACACTGCCATGTAGTTAACTCTTGTTATATGAACATTTTGGACTCATCTGCCATGTAGCTACCTCTCTTTACATAGATAGGTTGCACTGAGAAGCCAAGTAGGTATCTCTCTGTATATGAATATATAGGACTTGTCTGGCCTGTAGGTGGCTCTCAGTATATGAACATGTTAAACACATCTGCCATGTAGCTACTACCCTGAACATGGACATGTTAGACTATACTGCCATGTAGCTAGTTCTCAGAATATGGAAACTTTGAACATATCTGCCATGTACATCGAACTCTGTATATGGAAATGTTGCACTACTCTCACGTAGCTAGTGCTCTGCATATAAACAAGTTGAACTCAACTGCTATCTAGCTAGAACTCTGTATATGGAAATGTTGCAATAACGTGCCATGGGGCTAGCTCTCTGTATATGGACAATTTAGACTCGTCTGCCATGTAGCTAGCTCTCTGTTCATGGATATGTTGGACTGATCTGCCAAGTAGGTAGCTCTCTGTATATGATCATATTGTACTTGTCTGCCCTGTATGTGGCTCTCAGTATATGGACACGTTGGACACATCTGCCATGTAGCTAGAACACTGTATATGGAAATGTTGCACTACTCTGCCATGAAGCTAGCTCACTGTATATAGACAAGTTGGACTAATGTGCTTTGTAGCTAGAACTCTGTATTTGTAAATGTTTCACTACCCTGCCAAGTATCTAGCACTGTGTATATCACATTTTGGACTCGTCTGACATGTGGCTAGCTATCTGCACATGGATATGTTGGACTGATCTGCCAAGTAGGTTGATCTGTTTATATAAACATATTGGACTTGTCTGCCATGTAGGTAGCTCTCAGTATATGAACACCTTTGGCACATCTGCCATGTAGCTAGAACTCAGTATATGGAAATGTTGCACTACCCTGCCATGTAGCTATCTCTCTGGATATGAACATTTAGGAATCGTCTGCCATGTAGCTATCTCTATGTACATGGATATGTTGGACTGATCTGACAAGTAGGTAGCTCTCTGTATATGAACATATTGGACTTTTCTGCCATATAGCTAGCTTTCAGTTTATGGACATGTTGGACTCCTCTGTGATGTAGCTAGTACCCTGTATATGGACATGTTGTACTACTCTGACATGTAGCTAACTCTCAGTATATGGACACTTTGGACACATCTGCCTTGTAGCTAGAACTCTGTAAATGGAAATGTTGCACTACTCTTCCATGTAACTAGCTCACTTTATATGGCTATTTTGGACTCGTCTGCCATGTAGCTAGCTCTCTGTACATGAATATGTTAGACTGATCTGCCAAGTAGGTAGCTCTCTGTATATGAGCATATTGGACTTTTCTGCCATGCAACTAGCTCTCAGTGTATGGAAACATTATACACATCTGTCATGTAGCTAGCTCTCTGTATATGAACATATTGGACTTGTCTGCCATGTAGTTAACTCTCAATATATGGACACCTTGGACACATCTGCCACGTAGCTAGAATTCTGTATATGGAAATGTTGCACTACCCTGACATGTAGCTAGATTTCTGTATATGGATATTTTAGACTCGTCTACCATGTAGCTAACTCTCTGTACATGGATGTGTTAAACTGATCTACGAAGTAAGTAGCTCTCTGTATATGAATATATTGGACTTGTCTGCCATGTCTCAATATATGGACATGTTGGACTCATCTGACATGTACCTAGTTCCCTGTATATGGATATGTTTGAGAGCTCTCAGTGTATGGACACGTTGGACACATCTGCCATGCACCTAGAACTCTGTTTATGGAAATTTACCACTCTGCCATGCATCTAGCTCTCTGTATTTAGACAATTTGGACTCATCTGCTTTGTACCTAGAACACTGTATAAGGAAATGTTGCACTACCCTACCATGTAGCTAGCTCTCTGTATAGGGACATTTTGGACTCGTCTGTCATGTAGCTATCTCTCTGTACATGGATGTGTTGGATTGATCTGCCAAGTAGGTATCCCTCTGTATATGAAAATATTAGACTTGTCTGCCATGTAGCTAGCTCTCAGTATAAGGAAACGTTGGATCCATCTGCCATGTAGTTAGAACTCTGTATATGGAAATGTTGCACTACTCTGCCATGTAGTTAGATCTCTGAATATGGAAATTGTTGACTTCTCTGCTTTGTAGCTAGCTCTCTATACATGGATATGTTGAACTAATCTGCCAAGTAGATAGCTCTCTGTATATGAACATATTGGACTTGTCTACCATGTAGCTAGCTCTCAGTATATGGATAGGATGGACACATGTGTCATGTAACTACTACCCTAAATATGGACATTTTGGACTAGTTTGCCATGTAGCTATCTCTCTGTATATGGACATGATGGACACATATGCCATGTAGTCAGAACTCTGTATATGTAAATTTTGATCTACTCTTCCATAAAGCTAGCTCTCTGTATATAGACAAGGTGGACTCATCTGCGTTGTACCTAGAATTCTGTATATGGAAATGTTGCACTACCCTGCCATGTGGCTAGCTCTCTGTATATGGACATTTTGGACTCGTCTGCCATTTGGCTAGCTCTCTGTACATGGATATGTTTGTCTGATCGGCCAAGTAGGTAGCTCTCTGTATATGAACATATTGGACTTGTCTGCCATGAAAGTGGCTCTCAGTATATGGACACGTTGGACACATCTGTCATGTAGCTATTACCCTGAATATGGCCATGTTGGACACATCTGCCATGTAGCTCGAACTCTGTATATGGAAATGTTGCACTACACTACCATGTAGCTAGCTCTCTGTATATAGACAAGTTGGACTCAGATGCCTTGTAAATAGATCTCTGTATATGGAAATGTTGCACTACTCTGCCATGAAGCTAGTTCTTTATATTCACATTGTGGACTTGTCTGCCTTGTAGCTAGCTCTCTGTATATGGATATGTTACACTGCTCTGTGAATTAGGTAGCTCCCTGTATATGAACATATTGGACTTCTCTGTCATGTAGGTGGCACTCAGTATATGGACACGTTGGACACATCTTTCATGTAGCTGTTACCCTGAATATGGACATGTTGGACTACTCTGCCATGTAGCTATCTCTCTGTATATGGACATGTTGGACACTTTTGCCATGTAGTTAGAACTCTGTATATGTATATTTTGAACTACTCTTCCATATAACTAGCTTTCTGTATATAGACAAGTTGGACTCATCTGCCTTGTAGCTAGAACTCTGTATATAGAAATGTTGCACTACCCTGCCATGTGGCTAGCTATATGTATATGGACATTTTGGACTCTTCTGTCATGTAGCTAGCTCTCTTTACATGGATATGTTTGACTGATCTTCCAGGTAGGTATCTCTCTAAATGAACATATTGGACTTGTCTGCCATCCGCCATATAGATAGAACTCATTATATGGAAATGTTGCACTACCCTGCCTTGTAGCTAGCAATCTGTATATGGACTTTTTGGACTTGTCTGCCATGTAGGTGGCACTCAGTATATGGACATGTTGGACACATCTGTCATGAAGCTAGTACCCTGAATATGGACATTTTGGACTACACTGCCATGTAGCTAGATCTCTGTATATAGACAAGTTGGACTCATTTGCCTTCTGCTTAGAACTCTGTATATAGAAAAGTTGCACTACCCTACCATGTAGGTAACTCTCTATATATGGACATTTTGGACTCGTCTGCCATGAAACTACCTCTCTGAACATGGATATGATGGACTGATCAGACAAGTAGGTAGTTATCTGTATATGAACATATTGGACTTGTCTGCCATGCAGCTAGCTCTCAGTATATGGACATATTGGAAACATCTGCCATGTAGCTAGAACTCTGTTTATGGAAATGCGGCACTACCATGCCATGTAGCTAGCTCTCTGTATATGGACATTTTGGACTCGTCTTCCATGAAACTGGCTCTTTGTACATGGATATGTTGGACTCATGTGGCAAGTAGATAGATCTCTGTATAAGAACATATTGGACTTGTCTGCCATGTAGGTAGCTCTCAGTATATGAAAACGATTGACACATCTGCGATATAGCTAGAACTCAGTATATGGAAATGTTGCACTACCTTGCCATGGAGCTAGTTCTCTGTTCATGGACATTTTCTAATCGTCTGCCATGTACCTAACTCTCTATACATGGACATGTTAGACTGACCTGCCAAGAAGGTAACTCTCTGTATATGAACTTATTGGGTTTGTGTGCCATGTAGGTGGCTCTCAGCATAAGCACACATTGAACACATCTGCCATGTAGCTAGTACACTGAATATGGACATGTTGGATTACTCTGCCTTACAGCTAGCTCTCAGTATATAGATACGTTGGACACATCTGCCCTGTAGCTTGAACTCTGTATATGGAAATGTTGCACTACTCTGCCATGTAGCTAGCTCTCTGTACATGAATATGTTGGACTGATCTGCCATGTAGATAGCTCTCTGTATATGAACTCATTGGACTTCTTTGCCATATAGGTAACTCTGAATATATGGACACCTTGGACACATCTGCCACATAGCTAGAACTCTTTATATGGTAATGTTGCACTACCCTGCCATGTAGCGAGCTCTCTGTATATGGAAATTTTGGACTCGTCTGCCATGTAGCTAACTCTCTGTACATGGATATGTTACACTGATCCACGAAGGAGGTAGCTCTCTGTATATGAACATATTGAACTTGTCTGCCACGTAGCTAGCTCTCAATATACGGACACGTTGGACACATCTGTCATGTAGCTATTACTCTGACTATGGGCATGTTGGACTATTCTGCCATGTAGCTATCTCTCTGTATATGGACACGTTGGACACAGCTGCCATGTAGTCAGAACTCTGTATATGTATATTTTGAACTACTATTCCATATAGCTAGCTCTGTGTATATAGACAAGTTGTACTCATCTGCCTTGTAGCTAGAACTCTGTATATGGAAATGTTCACTACCCTGCCATGTGGCTACCTCTCTGTATAGGGATATTTTGTACTCATCTGCAATGTAGCTAGCTCGCTGTACATGGATATGTTGGACTGATCTGCCAATTAGGTATCTCTCTGTATATGAAAATATTGGACTTGTCTTCCATGTAGCTAGCTCTCAGTATATGGACACGTTGGACACATATGCCATGTATCTAGCACTCTGTATATGGAAATGTTACACTAGTCTGCTATGTAGCTAGCTCTCTGTATATAGACAAGTTGAACTCATCTGCCTTGTAGCTAGAACTCTGTATGTGGAAATGTTGCACTACCCTGCCATGTAGCTAGCTGTCTTTATATGGACATTTTGGACTCATCTTCCATGTAGCTATCTTCTGAACTTGGATATGTTGGACTGATCTGCCATGTAGGTAGCTCTCTGAATATGAACATATTGGACTTGTATCCCATGTAGGCAGCTCTCAATATAAGGACATGTTGGACTCATCTGCCTTGTAGCTAGTATCCTGAATATGGACATGTTGGACTACTCTGCCTATCAGCTAGCTCTCAGTATATGGAAACGATGGACACATCTGCCGTTTAGCTAGAACTCTTTATATGGAACTGTTGCACAACTCTGCTATGTAGCTAGCTCTCTGTATATAGACAAGTTGACCTCATCTGCCTTGTAGCTAGAACTCTGCATGTGGAAATTTTGCACTACTCTGCCATGTAGCTAGCTCTCTTTATTTGGCGATTTTGGACTCATCTGCCATGTAACTACCTCTCTGTGCATGGATATGTTACACTGTTCTGCAAAGTAGGTAGCTCTCTGTACATGAACATATTGAAGTTGTCTGCCATGTAGATAGCTCTTTCTATATGGACATGTTTGACTCATCTGCCTTGTAGCTAGTACCCTATATATGGACATGTTGAACTGCTATGCCATGTAGCTAGCTCTCAGTATATGGATGTGTTGGAAACATCTGCCATGTACCTAGAATTTGTATATGTAAATGTTGCACTACTCTTCCATGTAGCTAGCTCTATGTATATAGACAAGTTGTACACATCTGCTTGAACCTAGAACTCTGTATATGGAAAGGTTTTACTACCCTGCCACATAGCTAGCTCTCTGTAGAGGGACATTTTGGACTCGTCTGCCATGCAGCTAGCTCTCTGTATATGGATATGTTGGACTGATCTGCCAATTAGCTATCCCCCTGTATATGAACATATTGGACTTGTCTGCCCTGTAGGTGGCTCTCATTATATGGACACGTTGGACACATCTGTCACATAGCTATTACCATGAATATCGACATGTTGGATTATTCTGCCTTGTAGATATGTCTCTTTATATGGACACATTGGACACATCTGCCATGTAACTCGAACTCTGTATATGGAAATGTTGCACTACACTGCCATGTAGCTAGCTCTTTGTATATAGACAAGTTGGACTCATGTGCCTTGTAGATAGAACTCCGTATATAGAAATGTTGCACTACCCTGCCATGTAGGTAGCTCTCTGTATATGGACATTTTGGGCTCGTCTGCCATGTACCATGCTCTCTGTACATGGATATGTTGGACTGATTTGCCAAGTAGCTAGCTCTCTGTATATGAGCATATTGGATTTGTCTTCCATATAGCTCACACTTTGTACTTGGATATGTTACAATGATCTGTGAAGTAGGTAGCTCTCTGTATATGAACATATTGGACTTGTCTTCCAGGTAGCTAACTCTCAATATATAGACATGTTGGACTCATATGACATGTAACTAGTTCCCTTTATATGTACATGTTGGACTACTCTGCCATGTAGCTAGCTCTCAGTATAGGGACATGTTGGACACATCTGCCATGTAGCTAAACTCTGTATATTGAAATGTTGGACTACTCTGCAATGTAGCTAGCTCTATGTATATAGACAAGATGGACTCATCTCTCTTGTAGCTAGACCTCTGTATATAGAAATGCGGCACTACACTGCCATGTAGCTAGCTCTTTATATAGGGTCATTTTGGACTCATCGTCCATGTAGCTAGCTCTCTGTACTTGGATATGTTGGACTGATCTGACAAGTATGTATATGCACATATTGGATTTGTCTGCCATGTAGGTGGCTGTCAATATATGGAAACTTTGTACACATCTGCCATGTAGGTAGAACTCTGAATATGGAAATTAAGCACTACACTGCCATGTAGCTGACTCTCTGTATATGGACATTTTGGAATCGTCTGCCATGAATCTTGCTCTCTATATATGGATATTTTGGACTGACATGCAAGTTGGTAGCTCTCTGTATATGAACATATTGGAATTCTCTGCAATGTAGGTGGCTCTCAGTATATGGATAAGTTGGACACATCTGCCATGTAGCTAGTACCCTGAATATGGACATGTTGGACTACTCTGCCTTGCATCTTGCTCTCAGTATAAAGACACGTTGGACACATCTACCATGTAGCTAGAACTCTGTATAAGGAATTGTTGCACTACTCTGCCATGTAGCTAGCTCTCAATATATAGTCAAAATGAACACATCTGCCTTGTGGCTAGAACTCTGTATTTGGAAATTTTGCATTACCCTGCTATGTAGCTAGCTGTCTGTATATGGACATTTTGGACTCATCTTCTATGCAGATAGCTCTCTGTACATGGATATATTGGACTGATCTGAGAAGTATATGAACATGTTGGACTTGTCTGCCATGTAGCTTGTCCTCTATATATACACATGTTGGACTCATCAGCTATGTAGCAAGCTCTCTCTGTATGAACATGTTGGACTTGTCTGCCATGTAGCTTGTCCTCAGTATGTCGAAATGTTGGACACATCTGCCATGTAGCTCGAACTCTGTATACGGAAATGTTGCACTATAATGCTGTGTAGCTAGCTCTCTGTATATAGACAAGTTGGACTCATGTGCCTTGTAGATAGAACACTGTATATAGAAATTTTGCACTACCTTGCCATGTAGGTAGCTCTCTGTATATGGACATTTTGGACTCGTCTGCTATGTAGCTAGCTCTCTATACAAGACTATGTTAGACTGATCTGCCAAGTAGATAGCTCTCTGTACATGAACATATTGGACTTGTCTGTCATGTAGGTAACTCTCAATATATGGACACCTTGGACACATCTGCCATGTAGCTAACTCTCTGTACATGGATATGTGACACTGATCTGCAAAATAAGTAGCTCTCTGTTTATGAACCTATTGAACTTGTCTTCCAGGTAGCTAGCTCTCAATATATGGACATGTTGGACTCACCTGACATGTAGCTAGTTCCCTGTATATGTACATTTTGGACTTCTCTTCCATGTAACAAGCTCTCAGTGTATGGACACGTTGGACACATCTGCCACGTACCGAGAACTCTGTATATAGAAATGTTGCACTACTCTGCCATGTAGCTAGCTCTCTGTATAGGGACATTTTGGACTCATCTGCCATGTAACTTGCTATCTGTACATGAATATGTTTGCTTGATCTGCCAAGTAGGTAGCTCTCTGTGTATGAACATATTGGACTTGACTGTCATATAGCTAGCTCTCAGTATATGGACATATTGGAATCATCTTCCCTGTAGGTAGACCTCTGTATATGGAAATGTTCCACTGCTCTGCCACGTAGCTATCTCGCTGTATATGGACATTTTGGAATCACCTGCCATGTAGCTAGCTCTCTGTACATGGATATGTTGGACTTATCTGCCAATAATGGCTCTCATATATGAACATATTGAACTTATCTGCCATGTGGGTGGCCCTCAGTATATGGACACATGTGCCATGTAGCTATTACCCTGAATATGGACATGTTGGACAACATATTGGAATTCTCTGCAATGTAGGTGACTCTCAGTATATGGATAAGTTGGACACATCTGCCATGTAGCTAGTACCCTGAATATGGACATGTTGGACTACTCTGCCTTGCAGCTTGCTCTCAGTATAAGAACACGTTGGACACATCTGCCATGCAGCTAGTACCCTTTATATGGAAATGTTGCACTACTCTGCCATGTAGCTAGCTCACTGTATATAGACAAGTTTCACTCATCTGTCTTTTAGCTAGAAATTTGTATATGGCAATGTTGCAATACCCTGCCATGTAGCTACCTCGCTGTATATGGACATTTTGGAATCATTTTCCATGTAGCTAGCTCTCTGTACATGGTTATGTTGAACTGATCTGCGAAGTAGGTGGCTCTCTGTATATGAACATATTGGACTTGTCTGACATGTAGCTAGCTCTCAATATATGGACATCTTGGACACATCTGCCACGTAGTTAGAATTCTGTATATGGAAATGATTCTCTATCCTGCCATGAAGATAGCTCACTTTATATTGACATTTTGGACTCGTCTGCCATGTAGCTAAATCTCTGTACATGGATACTTTACACTGATCTGCCAAATAGGTAGCTCTCTGTATATGAACATATTGGACTTGTTTACCATGTAGGTGGCTCTCATTATATGGACATGTTGGACACATCTGCCATGTAGCTAGTACCTTGAATATGGACATGTTTGACTACTCTGCCGTGTAGCTATCTCTCAGTAAATGGACATTTTGGACACATCTGCCTTGAAGCTAGAACTCTGTATATGAAAACATTACACTACCCTGCCATGTAGCTAGCTTGCTGTATGTGGACATTTTGGGTTCGTTTGCCATGCAGCTATCTCTCTATACATGGATATATTGGACTGATCTGCCAAGTAGGTAGCCCTCTCTATATGAACATATTGGACTTTTCTGCCATGTAGGCGGCTCTCAATCTATGGAAACCTTGGACACATCTGCCATGTAGCTACTACTCTGAATATGGACATATTGGACTACTGTGCCATGTAGCTAGTGTTCTGTATATAGACAAGTTGGACTCATTTGCCTTGTAGCTATACCTCTGAATATGGAAATGTTGCATTACCCTTCCATGTATATAGCTCTCTATATATGAACATTTTGGACTCATCTGCCATGTAGCTAGCTATCTGAACATGGATATGATGGACTGGTCTGACAAGTAGGAAGATTTCTGTATATGAACATATTAGACTTGTCTGCCATGTAGATAGCTCTCAGTATATGACCACTTTTAACACATCTGATATGTAGCTAGAACTCAGTATATGGAAAAGTTGCACTATCCTGCCATGGAGCTAGCTCTCTGGGCATGGACAATTTGGAATTGTCTGCCATGTACCTAGCTCTCTGTACATGGATATGTTGGACTGATCTGCCAAGAAGGTAGTTTTCTGTATATGAACTTATTGGACTTGTCTGCCATGTAGGTTGCTTTCAGTATATGGACACGTTGGACACATCTGCCATGTAGCAATTTCCCTGAATATGGACATGTTGGATTAATCTGCCATGTAGCTAGCTCTGAGTATATGAACACAATGTACACATCTGCCATGTAGCTAGAACTATGTATATGGGAATGTTGCACTACATTGCTATGTACCTACCTCTCTGTATATGGAAATTTTGGACTCATTTGCCATGTAGTCCCTGTAGATAGCTCTCAGTATATGGACATATTGAAAACATCTTTTTTACCTAGAACTCTGTATATCGAAATGTTGGACTACTCTGTCATTTAGCTAGTTCTCTGTATATAGACAAGATGGATTCATCTCCCTTGTAGCTAGGCCTCTGTATATGGAAATGTTGCACTACCCAGCCATGTAGCTAGCTCTCTATATAGGGTCATTTTGGACTCGTCTGCCATGTAGCTATATCTCTGTACATGGATATGTTGGACTGATCTGAGCTAAGTAGGTAGCTCTCTGTATATGAACATATTGGACTTGTCTGCCATGTAGGTGGCTTGTCAATATATGGAAATGTTGTACACATCTGTCATGTAGGTAGAAATTTGAATATGGAAATGTTCTTCTATCCTGCCATGTAGCTATCTTTCTGTATATGGACATTTTGGAATCGTCTTCAATCAATCTAGCTCTCTTTACATGGATATGTTGGACTGATCTGCAAGTAGGTAGCTCTCTGTATATGAACATATTGGAATTCTCTGTAATGTAGGTGGCTCTCAG
>NW_006409101.1:30546-31705 GCF_000296735.1 Chrysochloris asiatica
CCTCTGTACGTTGATATGTTGGACTGATCTGACAAGTAGTTAGCTCTCTGTACATGAACATATTTGACTTGTCTGCCATATAGCTACCTCTCAGAATATCGAAACGTTGGACACATCGGCCATGTAGCTAGAACTCTGTATATGGAAATGTTACACTACACAGCCACGTAGCTAGATCTCTGTGTATATACAAGTTGGACTCATCTGCCTTGTAGATAGAACTCCGTAAATAGAAATGTTGTACTACCCTGCCATGTACGTATCTCTCTGTATATGGATATTTTGGAATCACCTGCTATGTAGCTAGCTCTCTGTACATCAATAATTTGGACTGATATGCCATGTAGCTAGCTCTCAGTATATGGTCATGTTGCACACCCCTGCCATGTATATAGAACTCTGTATATGGAAATGTTGCACTATTCGTCCATGTACCTATCTCTCTGTGTATAGACAAGTTGGACTCATCTGCCTTGTAGCTAGAACTCTGTATATGTAAATGTTGCACTACCCTGCCATGTAGCTAGCTCTCTATGTATGAAGATTTTGGAATTGTCTTCCATGTAGCTAGCTCTCTGTACATGGATATGTTGCACTGATCTGCCAAGAATGTAGCTCTCTGTATATGAACATATTGGAATTGTCTGCCCTGTAGGTAGCTGTCAATATATGGACATTTTGACACATATGCCAAGTAGCTAGAACTCTGTATATGTAACGGTTGCATTATTCTGCCATGTAGCGTGCTCGCTGTATATTTTCATTTTGGGTTCGTCTGCCATGTAGCGAACTCTCAGTACATGGATATGTTACACTGATCTGCCAAGTAGGTAGCTCTCTGTATATGAACATATTGGACTTGTCTGCCATGTAGCTAGCTCTCAGAATGTGGAAACTTTGTACACATCTGCCATGTAGCTAGAACTCTGAATATGTACATGTTGGAGTATTCTGCATTGTAGCTAGCTCTCTGTATATAGACAATTTGGATTCATATGCCTTGTGGCTAGAACTCTGTATATGGAAATGTTGCCCTATCTTGCATTGTACCTACCTATCTGTATATGGACATTTTCTACTCTTCTGCCATGTACCTAGCTCTCTGTACATGGATATGTTGGAACGATCTGCCAAGTAGGTAGCTTTCTGTATATGAACA
>NW_006409101.1:32262-33887 GCF_000296735.1 Chrysochloris asiatica
TACTGATCTGCCAAGTAGGTAGTTCTCTGTATAAGAACATATTGGACTTGTCTGCCATATAGCTAGCTCTCAATATATGGACAAGTTGGATAGATCTGCCATGTAGCTAGTACCCTGAATATGGACTTGTTGGACTATTCTGCCATGTAGCTAGCTCTCAGTATATGAACATGTTGACACATCTCCCATGTAGCTAGAACTCTGTATATGGAAATGTTGCACTACCCTACCATGTGGCTACATCTCTGTATATGAACATATTGGACTTGTCTGACATTTACCTAGCTCTCGATATATGAATACTTTTGACACATCTGCTATGTAGCTGGAACTCTGTATATGCAAATGTTGTACTACTGTGCAATGTATTTGGACATTTTGGACTCATCTGCCATGTAGCTAGGTCTCTGCACATGGATAGGTTGGACTGATCTGCCATGTAGGTAGTTCTCTATAAATGAACATATTGGACTTGTCTGCCATGTAGTTGGCTCTCAGTACATGTAGCTAGAATTCTGTATCTGGAAGTGTTTCACTACTCTGCCATGCAGATAGCTCTCTGTATATAAACAAGTTGGACTCATCTGCCTTATAGGTACAACTCTGTATATGGAAATGTTGTACTACCCTGCCACGTAGCTAGCTCTCTGTATATGGACATTTTTGACTCATTTGCCAAGTAGCTAGCTCTCTGTACATGGATATGTTGGACTGATCTGCCAAGTTGATAGCCCTCTGTATATGAGCATATTGGAGTACTTTGCCATGTAGCTACTTCTCAGTGTATGGACACTTTGGACACATCTGCCATGTACCTAGAACTCTTTATATAGGAATTGTTGCATTACTCTCCCATGTTGCCATTGTATATAGACATGTTGGATTCATCTGCCTTGTACCTAGAACTCTACATATCGAAATCTTACACTACCCTGCCATGTAGTGAGCTCTCTGTATATGGACATTTTCAAATCATCTGCCGTATAGCTAGCTCTCTGTACATGGACATGATTGACAAATGTGCCAAGTAGGTAGGTCTCTGTATATGAACTCATTGAACTTGCCTGCCATGTAGCTATCTTTCAGTATATGGACATGTTGGACACATTTGCCATGTAGCTAGAACTCTGTATATGGAAATGTTGCATTACCCTGTGATGTAGCTAGCTCACTGTATATGTACATTTTGGACTCGTCTCACATGTAGCTATCTCTCTGTACATGGATATGTTGGACTGAACTGCCAAGAAGTTAGCTATCTACATATGAACATATTGGACTTGTCTGCCATGTAGCTACCTCTCAGTATATGGACATGTTGGGCTCCTCTGCAATGTAGCTTGTACCCTGTATATGAACATGTTGTACTACTCTACTATGTAGCTAGCTCTCAGTATATAGACACCTCGGACAAATCTGCCATGTAACTAGATCTCTATATATGGAAATGTTGCACTACACTGCCATATAGTTATCTCTCTTTATATGGTGATTTTGGACTCGTCTGCCATGTAGCTAGCTCTTTGTACATGGATATGTTGGACTGATCTGCCAAGTAGGTAGCTATATGTTTATGAACATACTTAACTTTTCTGCCTTTTAGCTAGCTCTCAGTATATGGAAAC
>NW_006409101.1:35687-36785 GCF_000296735.1 Chrysochloris asiatica
ACGCTGGACACAACTGCCATGTAGCTAGAACTCTGTATATGGAAATGTTGCTCTACCCTGCCATGTAGTTAGCTCTTTGTATATAGAAAAGTTTCAGTCATCTGTCTTGTAGCTAGAATTCTGTATATGGAAATGGTGAATTAACCTGCCATGTAGAGAGCTCCCTGTATATGGACATTTTGGACTCGTCTGACATGAAGCTAGCTCTCCGTACATGGATAGGTTGGACTGATAGGCCAAGTAGGTAACTCTCTCTATATGAACATGTTGGACTTGTCTGCCATGTAGCTAGATCTCTGTATATGGTCATGTTGCACTTCTCTGTGATGTAGCTAGTACACTGTATATGGAAATGCTGCACAACTCTGCCAAGCAGCTAGCTGTCTGTATATAGACAAGTTTAACTAATCTACCTTGTAGATAGAATTCTCTATATAGAAATGTTGCACTATCCTGCCATGTAGTTAGCTCTCTGTACATGGATATTTTGAACTGATCAGCCTTGTAGACAGCTCTCTGTATATGGACACGTTGGACACATCTGCCATGTATGTAGAACTCTGTATATGGAAATGTTGCACTACTCTGCATTGTAGCTAGCTCTCTGTATATAGACAATTTGGACTCATCTACCTTGTACATAGAACTTGGTATATAGAAATGTTGCACTAACATGCCATGTAGCTTGCTCTCTTTATATGGAGATTTTGGACTCTTCTGCCATGTAGCTACCTCTCTGTACATGGATTTGTTGGACTGATCTACTAAGTAGGTAGCTATCTGTTTATGAACATACTGGACTTGTCTGCCATGTAGCTAGCTCTCAGTATATGGAAACGTTGGAAACATCTGCCATATAGCTATAACACTGAATATGGACATGCTGGAGTACTCTGACATTTAGCTAGCTCTCTGTATATAGACAATTTGTACTCATCTGCCTTGTAGCTAGAATGCTGTATATGGAAATGTTGCACTACCCTGCCATGTAATTAGCTCTCTGTATATGGACATTTTTGACTCACCTGCCATGTAGCTAGCTCTCTGTACATGGATATGTTGTACTGATTTGCCAAGTAAGTAGCTCTCTGTGTATGA
>NW_006409101.1:37634-39775 GCF_000296735.1 Chrysochloris asiatica
CTTGTAGTTAGAACTCTGTATTTGATAATGTTGCACTACCCTGCCATGTGGCTAGCTCTCTTTATATGGACATTTTGTATTCATCTGCCATGTAGCTAGCTCTCTGTACATGGATATGTTGGAATGATCTGACAAGTAGATAGCTCTCTGTATACGGACATATTGGCCTTGTCTGCCATGTAGCTACCTCTCTGTATATGGACACGTTGGACACATCTGCCATGTAGCTAGAATTCTGTATATGGAAACGTTGCACTACCCTGCCAGTTAGTTAGATCTCTATATATAGACTGGTTGGACTTGTCTGCCTTCTAGCTAGAAATCTGTATATTGAAATGTTGCACTACTCTGCCATGTAGCTAGCTCTATGTATATGGAAATTTTGGACTCGTCTGCAATGTAGATAGCTCTCTGTACATGGATATGTAGAACTGATCTGCCAAATAGGTAGCTCGCTGTATATGAACATATTGTATTTGACTGCCTTGTAGGTAGCTTTCAATATATGGACATGTTGGACTCCTCTGACAGGTAGATAGTACAATATATATGGACATGTTGGACTACTCTGCCATGTAGCAACCTTTCAATGTAAGGACATGGTGGACACATCTTCCATGTACCTAGAACTCTGTATATGGAAATGTTTCACTACTCTGCCATGTAGCTAGCTCTCTGCATATGGACATTTTGGGCTCGTATGCCATATAGCTAGCTCTCTGTACATGGACATGTTGGACTGATGTGTCAAGTAGGTAGCTCTCTGTATATGAACATATTGGACTTGTCTGCCATGTAGGTGGCTCTCAGTATATGGATAAGTTGGACTTATGTGACATGTAGCTACAACCCTGAATATGGTCATGTTGGATTACTCTGCCATATAGATAGCTCTCTGTATATGGACACATTGGACACATCTGCCATGTAGGTAGAACTCTGTATATGGAAATGTTACACTACTCTGCCATGTAGCTAGCTCTCTGTACACAGACAAGTTGGACTCATCTGCCTTGTTGTGAGAATTCTGTAGTTGGAAATGTTCCACTACCCTGCCATGTAACTAGCTCTCTGCTTATGGACATTTTGGACTCGTATGCCATGTAGCTAGATCTCTGTACATGGCTATGTTGGAATTATCTGCCAAAGAGGCAGCTCTCTGTATATGAACACATGGGACTTGTCTGCAATGTAGGTGGCTCTCAATATCTGGACAAGTTGGACACATCTGCCATGTAGCTACTACCCTTAATATGGTCATGTTGGACTACTCTGCCATGTAGCTAGCTCTGAATATATGGACACGTTGGACACATCTGCCCTGTAGCTAGAACTCTGTATGGAAATGTTGCACTACCTTGCCATGTAGTTAGATTTCTATATATAGACAGGTTGGACTCATATGACAGGTAGATAGTAACCTGTATATGGACATGTTGGACTACTCTGTCATGTAGTTAACTTTCAGTGTATGGACATGTTGGAAACATCTTCCATGTAACTAGAACTATGGAAATGGATATGTTTCACTATTCTGCCATGTAGCTACCTCTCTATATATAGACAAGTTGGACTCATTTGCCTTGTACCTAGAAATCTGAATATGGAAATGATTCACTACCCTGCCATGTAGCTAGCTCTTTGTATATGGACATTATGGACTCGTATGCCATATAGCTAGCTCTCTGTAGGTGGATATGTTGGACTGATCTGCCAAGTAGGTAGCTCTCTATATATGAACATATTGGACATTTCAGCCATGTAGCTGGCTCTCAGTATATGGACATGTTGGAAACATCTGCCAAATAGTTAGAACTCTGAATATGGGCATGTTGGAATACTCTACCATGTAGCTAGCTCTATGAATATAAACAATTTGTACTCATCTGTTTTGTAGCTAGAACTCTGTATATGGAAATGTTGCACTACCCTGCCATGTAGCTTGCTTTCAGTATATGGACATTTTGGACTCATCTACCATGTAGCTAGCTCTCTGTACTTGATATGTTGGAATGATCTGACAAGTAGGTAATTTTTTGTATATGAACACTTAGGACTTGTCTACCCTATAGGTGGCTCTCAGTATATGGACATGTTGGACACATCTGCCATATAGCTACTTCAATGAATATGGACATGTT
>NW_006409101.1:44698-46559 GCF_000296735.1 Chrysochloris asiatica
CATGTTGCACTATTCTGCAATGTAGCTAGCTCTCTGTATATGGACATTTTGGACTCGTCTGTCATGTAGCTAGCTCTCTGTACAAGGATATTTTAGACTGATCTGCCGTTTAGGTAGCTCTCAGTATATGGACACGTTGTACACACCTTCAATGTAGGTAGAAATATGTATATAGAAATGTTGCACTACCGTGCTATGTAGCTAGCTCTCTGTATATAGACAAATTGGACTCATCTGCCTTGTAGCTAGAACTCTGATTATGAAAATGTTGCACTACCCTGCCTTGAAGCTTGCACTCTTTATATGGAGATTTTGGACTCATCTGCCATGTAGCTAGCTCTATGTCCATGGATATGTTGGATTAATCTTCCAAGTAGGTAGCTATCTGTTTATGAACATACTGGAAGTTTCTGCTTTGTAGCTAGCTCTCAGTATATGGAAACGTTGTAGAAATCTGCCATGTAGCTAGAACTCTGAATATAGACATGTTGGAGTACTCTTCCATGTAGCTATCTCTCTGTATATAGACAATTTCTACTCATCTGCCTTATAGCTAGAACTCTGTATATGGAAATGTTGCACTATGCTGCCATGTAGCTATCTCTCTGTATATGGACTTTTTCAACTAATCTGCAATGTAGCTAGCTCTCTGTACGTGGACATGTTGGACTGATCTGCCAAGTAGGTAGCTCTCTGTTTATGAACATATTGTACTTGTATGCCATGTAGCTAGCTCTCAGTATATAGACATGCTACACTCATCTGCAATGTAGCTAGTACCCTGTATATGGACATGTTGGACTGCTCTGCCATGTAGTTAGCTGTAAGTCTATGGACATGTTGGACACATCTGCCAAGTAGCTAGAACTCTGTATATGGAAAAGTTGCTCTACCCTGCCATGTAGTTAGCTCTTTGTATGTGTACAGTTTGGTCTCGTCTGCCGTGTAGCTAGCTCTGTGTGCATGGATATGTTGGACTGATCTGACAAGTAGGTAGTTTTCTTTTCATGAACATATTGGGATTTTCTGCCATGTAGAGCTAGCTCTCAATATATAGACAAGATGGACTCATCTGCCTTGTAGCTAGCACTCTGTATATGAAAATGTTGCACTACCCTGCCATGTAGCTAGCTCTCTATATATGAACATATTTTACTTATCTGCCATGTAGCTAGCTCTCAGTATATGGACATGTTGGATTCATCTGCCATGTAGACAGTACCCTGTATATGGACATGTTACACGTCTCTGCCATACAGCTAGCTCTCAGTATATGGACACGTTGGACACATCTGCCATGTAGCTAGCTGTCTGTATATGAACATATTGGACTTGACTGCCATGTAGCTAGCTCTCCGTATATGGACATGTTGGACTAATCTGCTATGTAGCAAGTATCCTGTTTATGGACATGCTGCACTACTCTACCATGTATCTACCTCTCAGTATATGAAAACTTTGGACTCATCTCCCATGAAGCTTGAATTCTGTATATAGAAAGGATGCAATACTCTGCCATGTAGCTAGCTCTCTGAATATAGCCAAGTTGGACTTATAGCTCTTGTAGCTAGTACCCTGTATATGAACATGATGTACTACTCTGCCATGTAGCTAGCTCTCTGTATATAGACATTTTGGACACATCTGCCATGTAGCTGGAACCTGTATATGGAAATGTTGCACTATGTTGCCATGTATGTAGCTCTCTGTATATGAATATTTTGGACTTGTCTGCCAGGTAGCTAGCTCTCAGTAATGGACATGTTGGACTCATCTGCCATGTAGCTAGTATCCTGTATATGAACATGTTGCACTGCCCTGCCATGTAGCTAGCTCTTTTTACATAGACAAGTTGGAATCA
>NW_006409101.1:48402-49744 GCF_000296735.1 Chrysochloris asiatica
GGACAACCCTGCCATGTAGCTAGCTCTCTGAATATGGACATATTGGACACATCTGCCATGTAACTAGAACTCTGTATAAGAAAATGTTTCACTATGCTGCCATGTAGCTAGCTCTCTGTATATGAACATATTGGACTTGTTCCATGTAGCTAGCTCTCAGTATATGGACATGTTGCACTCATCTACCATATAGGTAGTATGCTAGCTCTCTGTATATGAACATTTTGGACTCGTCTGCCATGAATCTAACCCTCTGTACATGGATATGTTGGACTCATGTGCCAAGAAGGTAGGTCCCTGTATATGAACATACTGGACTACACTGCCTTGGAGCTAGCTCTTAATGAATGCACATGTTGGAAAATCTGCCATGTAGCTAGAACTCTGCATATGGACATGTTGGTTTACTCTGTCATGTAGCTAGCTCTCAATATATGGACACGTTGGGCACATCTGGATGTAGCTAGTACTCTGTATATGGTAATGTTGCACTACCCTGCCATGTAGCTAGCTCTCTGTGTATGAACATATTGGATTTGTCTGCCATGTAGGTAACTCTCAGTATATGGACATTTTGGACTCGTCTTCCATGTAGATAGGTCTCTATACATGGATATAATGGACTGATCTGCCAAGTAGGTAGCTCTCCTTTCACGAACATATTGGACTTGTCTGCCATGTAGCTAGCTCTCAGTATATAGACCAGTTGGACTCATCTGCCAGGTAGCTAGAACTTTTTATATGGAAATGTTGCACTTACCTGCCATGTAGCTATCTCTCTGTACATGGATATGTTACATTGATCTGCGAAATATTTAGCTGTCTGTCTATGAAAATACTGGACTTGTCTGCCATGTAGCTAGCTATCATTATATGAACACTTTGGCCTCATATGTCATGTAGCTTGAACTCTGTACATGGAAAAGATGAACTACTCGACCATGTAGCAAGCTCTCTGTATATGGACATTTTGGACTTGTCTGACATGTAGCTAGCTGTCTGTACATGGATATTTTGGGCTGATCTATCATGTAGCTGGCTTTCTGTATGTGGACATGTTGGACACATCTGCCATTTAGATAGAACTCTGTATATAGACAAGTTGGACTCATCTGCCTTGTAGCTAGAAATCTGTATATGGATTATTGCACTACCCTGCCATGCAGCTAGCTCTCTGTTTATGGACATTTGGACTCGTCTGCCATGTAGCTAGCTATCTCTACATGGATATGTTGGACTGATCTGTCAAGTAGGTAGCTCTCAGTATATGAACATATTAGACTTGTCTTCCATGTACTAAGCTCTCAGGATATGGACATGTTGGACACATCTGCCATGTAGC
>NW_006409101.1:50796-51295 GCF_000296735.1 Chrysochloris asiatica
ATATATGGACATGTTGGACTCATCTGCCATGTAGATAGCTCTCAGTATATGGACATGTTGGACTTATCTGCCATGTAGCTAATAACATGCATATAGATATGTTGGATTGATCTGCCATGTAGCTAGTACACTGCATATGGACACGTTGGACTACTCTATCATGTAGCTAGCATTCAGGATATGGACACGATGGACACATCTGCCATGCAGCTAGATCTATCTATATGGTAATGTTGCACTACCCTGCCAAGTAGCTAGCTCTGTATATATGAACACATTGAAATTGTCTGCCATGTAGCTAACTCTCAGTATATGGACATGTTGGACTCATTTGCCATGTAGCTACAACTCTGTATATGGAAATGATGCACTAACCTGCCATGTAGGTAGCTCTCTGTTTATGGACATTTTGGACTCGTATGCTATTTGGATATGTTGGACTGACCTGTCAAGAAGGTAGGTCTATTTATATGAACATATTGGACTTGTCTGCCATGTA
>NW_006409101.1:54265-55399 GCF_000296735.1 Chrysochloris asiatica
CTTTCTGTATATGAACATATTGGACTTGTCTGCCATGAAGGTGGCTCTCAGAATATGGACAAGTTGGACACATCTGCCATGAAACTAGTACCCTGAATATGGACATGTTGGACTTCTCTGCCATGTAGCTAGGTCTCGGTATATGGAAACTATTGACACATCTGCCATGTAGATAGAACTCTGTATGTTGGACTGATCTGACAAGTGTGTATCTCTCTGAATATGAACATATTGAACTTGTCTGCCATGTAGGTAGCTCTCAGTATATGAAAAACTTTTACACATCTTCCATGTAGCAAGAACTCAGTATATGGAAATACTGCACAACTCTGCCATGTAGCTAGCATATATATGCACATGTTTGGACGCATCCGCCAGGTAAATAGCTCTTTGAACATGAATATGTTGGACTGATCTGCCAAGTTGGTTCCTCTCTGTATATGAAAATATTGGACTTGTCTGTCATGTAGGTGGCTCTCAGTTTATGGACAAGTTGGACACATCTGCCATGTAACTTTTACCCTTAATATGGACATGTTGGACTACTCTGCCATGTAGCTAACTCTCAGTACATGGGCACTATGGAGACATCTGCCATGTAGCTCGAACTCTTTATATGGAAATTTTGCACTACCCTGCCAAGTAGCTAGATCTCTGAATATGGACATTTTGGAATCGTCAGCCATGTAGCTAGCTCTCTGTACATGGATATGTTACACTGATCTGCGAAGTAGGTAGCTTTCTGTATATGAACATATTCAAATTGTCTGCAATAAAGCTAGCTCTCAGTAAATGGACATGTTGGACTCATTGCCATGTAGCTAGTACTCTGTATATGGACATGTTGGACTGCTTTGCCATGTAACTAGCTGTCAGTGTATGGGCACATTGACACATCTGCCAAGTAGCTAGAACTCTGTATATGGAAGTGTTGGAATACTCTTCCATGTAGCTGGCTCTCTTTAAATAGACAAGTTGGACTCATCTGCCTTGTACCTAGAACTCTGTATATGGAAATGTTTCACTACCCTGCCATGTAACTAGCTCTCTGTATATGGACAGTTTGGACTCGTCTGCATATAGCTAGCTCTCTGTTCTTGGATATGTTGTACTGATCTGACAAGTAGGTAGCTC
>NW_006409101.1:57832-58399 GCF_000296735.1 Chrysochloris asiatica
TGTATATGGAAATGTTGCACTACCCTGCCATGGAGCTAGTTCTCTGTATATAGACAAGTTGGATTCATCTGCCTTGTAGCTAGAACTCTGTATATTGAAATGTACCAATAACCTGCCATGCAGCTAGCTCTCTGTATATGGACATTTTGGACTCGTCTGCCTTGTTGCTAGAACATTGTATATGGAAACGTTGAACTCTCCTGCCATGTATCTGGCTCTCTGTATTTAGACATTTTGGACTCGTCTTCCATGTAGCAACTCTCAGTATATGTACATGTTGGACTCATCTGCCATGTAGTTACTACCCTGTATATGGACATGTTGCACTATTCTGGCATGTAACTAGATCTCTATATAGAGACATGTTGGACTCACCTGCCTTGAAGCTCGAACTATGTATATGAAAATGATGCACTACGCTGCCATTTGTGTAGCTCTCTGTATGTGAGCATATTGGATTTGTCTGCCATAAAGCTAGCTCTCTGAACATGGATATGTTGTACTGAACTGCCCTGTAGTTAGCTCTTTGTATATGAACATATTGGACTTGTCTGCCATGTAGGTTGC
>NW_006409101.1:60306-61452 GCF_000296735.1 Chrysochloris asiatica
ATGTTGGTTTGCTCTGCCATGTAGCTAGCTCTCAGTATATGGACACGTTGGAATCATCTGCTAGAACTCTGTATATGGAAATGTTGCACTACCCTTCCATGTATCCAGCTCTCTCTTTATGAACATGTGAACATGTTGGACTCATCTGCCGTGTAGCTAGTCCTCAATATATACACATATTGGATTCAACTGCCATGTAGCTTCCTCTCAGTATATTGACACGTTGGTCTTATGTGCCATGTAGCTAGAACTCTACATAGAAATGTTGCACTACTTTGCCATGTAGCTAGCACTCTGTATAGGGACACGGTGGACTCATCTGCCATGTAGCTAGAACTCTGTATATGGACATGTTGCACTACTCTTCCATGAACCTGGCTCTCAGTATATGGACATTTTAGAGTCATCTGACATGTGTCTAGCTCTCTGTGCATGTATATTATGGTGTGCTGTACCATGTAGGTAGCTCTCTGTATGTGAACATATTGGACTTCTCTGTCATGTAGCTATCTCTCAGTATGTGGACATGTTGGACTCATCAGACATGTAGCCAGCTCTCTCTTTATGAACATGTTGGAATCATCCGCCTTGCAGCTGCTCCTCTATGTATACACATGCTAGATTCATCTGCCATGTAGCTAACTCTCAGGATATGGACATATTGGAACCATCTGCCATGTTGCTAGTACTCTGTATATGGACATGTTGGACTGCTCTGCTATGTTGTTAGCTCTCAATATTTGGACACGTTAGACTCATATGGCATGTAGCAAGAAATCTGTATATGGACATGGTGCACTACGCTTCCATATATCTACCTCTGTATATGTACATTTTTGACTCGTCTGCCATGTAACTAGCTCTGTGTTCATGGATATGTTGCACTGATCTGCCCTTTAGGTAACTCTCTGTGTATGAACCTATTGGACTTGTCTGCCGTGTCACTAGCTCTCAGTATATGGACATGTTGGACTCATCAGCCATGTAGTCAGCTCTTTGTGTATAAACATGATTAATTCATCTGCCTTGTAGGTAGCCCTCTAAATATACACATGTTGTCCTCATCTGCCATGTAGCTAACTCTCAGTATATGGACTTATTGGATTCATCGGCCATGTAGCTATTACACTGTATATGGATATGTTG
>NW_006409101.1:61908-63073 GCF_000296735.1 Chrysochloris asiatica
TTGGACTCATTTGCCATGTAGCTAGAACTCTATATAGAAATGTTGCACTACTCTGCCATGTTGCTAGCTCTCAATATATTGTCACATTCGACTCATATGCCATGTAGCTAGAAATCAGTATATGGACATGCTGCACTATGCTGCCATTTAGCTACCTCTGTATATGGACATTTTGGACTCGTCTGTTATGTAGCTAGCTCTCTGTGCATCGATATGTTGGACTGATCTTCCATTTAGGTAACTCTGTGTATAGGAACCTATTGGACTTGTCTGCCATGTATTTAGCTCTCAGTATATGGAAATGTTGGACTCATCAGCCATGTAGCCAGCTCTTTGTGTATAAACATGTTTAATACATCTGCCTTGTATCTAGCCCTCTAAATAAACACATATTGTACTCATCTGCCATGTAGCTAACTCTCAGCAAATGGATTTGTTGAACTAATCTGCCATGTAGGTAATGCTTTCCATATCGATATAATGGATTACTCTGCCACATAATTAGCTCTCAGTATATGTACACGGTGGAGTCATCTGCCATGTCGATAAAACTCTGTATTTGGAAATGTTGCACTACTCTGCCATGTAACTACCTCTTTGTATATGGACACATTGGACTCATTTGTCATCTAGCTAGATCTGTATACATGGATATGTTGAACTACTCTGCTATGTATCTAGCTCTCTGTATATACACATTTTGGACTCGTCTGTCATTTAGCTAGCTCTCTGTACATGGACATGTTGGACTGATCAGCCATGTAGCCAACTCTCTCAATATGAACATGTTGGACTCATCTGTGTTGTAGCTAGCCCTCTAAATATACACATATTGGATTCATTTGCCACATAGCTAGCTCTCAGTATATGGACAGTATATTGGACTTGTCTGCCGTGTAGCTAGATCTTTGTATATGGACATGTTGGACTCATCAGCCATGTAGCCAGATCTCTCTGTAGGAATACGTTGGACTCATCTGCCTGGTAGCTAGTCCTCTATATATATACATGTTGGACTCATCTGTCATGTAGCTAACTTTCAGTATATGTATATGTTGGACTTATCTGCCATGTAGTTAGTACTCTGTATATGGACATGATGGACTCCTCTGCCATGTAGCTAGCTCTCAGTATATACACACGTTGGAATCATCTGCCATGTAGC
>NW_006409101.1:64218-66050 GCF_000296735.1 Chrysochloris asiatica
GGACTGAACTTCCATGTATGTAGCTCTCTGTATATGAACATATTGGACTTGTCTGCTGTGTAGCTAGATCTTTGTATATTGACATGTTGGACTCATCAGCAATGTAGCCAGCTCTCTCTGTAGGAACATGTTGAACTCATCTGCCTGGTAGCTAGTCCTCTCTATATATACATGTTGGACTCATCTGCCATGTAGCTAACTCTCAGTATATGAACATGTTGGACTCATCTGCCATGTAGTTAACCTTCTAAATATGCACATGTTGCACTCATCTGCCATGTAACTAACTCTCAGTATATGAACATGTTGTACTCATCTGCCATGTAGCTAGTTCTCTGTATATGGCCATGCTGGAGTACTCTGCCATGTAGCTAGCTCTTGGTATATGGACATGTTATACTCATCTGCCATGAAGCTAGAAATCTGTATATGGAAATGTTGCACTAATCTGCCATGTTGCTAGCTCTCTGTATATGGACATTTTGCACTCGTCTGCTGCCACGTAGCAAGCTCTCTGTTCATGGATATATTGGACTGATCTGCCATGTAGGTAAATCTCTGTATATGAACCTATTGGACTTGTCTGCCATGTAGCTAGGTCTCAGTATATGGACATGTTGGACTTATCAGACATGTAACCATCTCTTTGTGTATAAATATGTTGAATTCATCTGCTTTGTAGCTAGCCGTCTATATATACACATGTTGTACTCATCTACCATGTAGCTAGAACTCTGTATATGGATATGTTGAACTACTCTACCAAGTAGCTAGCTCTCTGTAAATGCAAACTTTGGAATCATCTGCCATGTAGCTAGCTCTCTGTACATGGATATGTTGGACTTATGTGCAATGTAATTACTGCTCTCTATATGAAAATATTTAACTTGTCTGCCATGTAGCTAGTTCTCTGTATATGGACATGATGGACACATCAGCCATGGAGCCCACTCTCTCAGTATGAACATGTTGGACTCATCTGCCGTTCAGCTGGTGCTCTAAATATACACATGTTGCACTCCTCTGCCATGTAGCTACCTCTCAGTATATGGACATGTTGGCCTCATCTGCCATGTATATTGTACTCTGTATATGAACATGTTTGATAACTCTGCCATGGAGCTAGCTCTCTGTGCATGGATATGTTGGAATGATGTGTCATGGAGGTTACTCTCTGTATATACACATGTTGGATTCATCTGTCATGCAGCTAGCTCTCATTATATGGACATGTTGAACTCATCTGACATGTAGCTCGAACTCTGAATTTTGAAATGTTACACTATTCTGGAATGTAGCTAACTATCTGTATATGGACATTTTGGACCCGTCTGCCATGTAGTCAGCTCTCTGTTCATGGATATGTTGGACTGATCTGCCATTTAGGTAGGTCTCTGTATATGAACATAATAGACTTGTGTGCCATGTAGCTAGATCTCTGTTTATGGATATGTTGGACTCATCAGCCATGTAGCCAGCTCTCTCTGTATGATCATGTTGGACTCTTCTTCCTTGTAGCTAGTCCTCTATATATACATGTGTTGTACTCATGTTCCATGTAGCTATCTCTCAGTATATGGACATGTTGGACTCATCTGCCATGTAGCTAACTCTCTGTATATGAACATGTTGGACTTGTGTCCCATGTAGCTCGCTCTCAATATATGGACATGTTGGATTCATCAGACACGTAGCCAGGTCTCTGTATATGAACATGTTGGACTCATCTGCCATGTAGCTAGTACTCTATATATGGCCATGATGGACTACTCTGCCACTTAGCTAACTCTCAGTATAGGGACATGTTGGACTACTCTGTCATGTAGCTTGTT
>NW_006409101.1:66332-66802 GCF_000296735.1 Chrysochloris asiatica
TAGCTAGTACTCTGTAATTGGACATGATGGACTACTCTGCCATGTAGCTGACACTCAGAAATGGGCATGTTGAACTCATCTACCTTGTAGCTAGTTCTCTGTATATGGACATGTTGGAATACTCTGACATGTAGCTAGCTCTTTGTATATGGACATGTTGGACTCATCAGACATGTAGCAGGCTCTCTGTGTATGAACATGTTGGACTCATCTGCCTTGTAGCTAGTCTTCTATATATACACATGTTGGATTTATCTGGCATGTAGCTCGTACTCTGTATATGCCCATGTTGGACTATTCTGTCATGTAGCTAGCTCTCAGGATATGGACATGTTGGCCTCATCTGCCATGTAGCTAGTACTCTATATATGGCCATGTTGGTTTTCACTGCCATGTAGCTAACTCTCAGTATATGGACTTGTTGAACTCATCTGCCATGTAGCTAGTACTCTGTATATACACATGTTGGT
>NW_006409101.1:68142-68609 GCF_000296735.1 Chrysochloris asiatica
TATATGTACACATATTGTACTACCCTGCCATGTAGCTAGCTCTCAGTACATGGACATGCTGGACTTTTCTGCCATGTAGCTAGAACTCTCTCTATATATACATGTTTGACTACTCTACTATGTGGCTAACTCTCAGTATATGGACATGTTGGACTCATCTGCCATGTAGGTAGTACTCGGTATATGCACATGTTGTACTAGTCTGCCATATAGCTATCTCTTAGTATATGGACACGTTGGATTCATTTGCCATGTATGTCAAATTCTGTATATGGACATGTTGGACTACTCTGTCATGTAGCTAGCTTTCATTATATGGACATGTTGGACTCATCTGCCTTGTAGCTGGTCCTCTATATATACACATGTTGGAATGATATGCCATGTAGCTAGCTCTCAGTACATGGACATGTTGGACTCATCTACCTTGTAGCTAGTACTCTATTTATGAACATGTTGGACTACTC
>NW_006409101.1:69779-70537 GCF_000296735.1 Chrysochloris asiatica
TATATGGACGTGTTGGACTCATCTGCCATATAGCTAGTACTCTGAATACGGACATGTTGGATTACTCTGCCATATAGCTCGCTCTCAGTATTTGGACACATTGGTCTCATCTGTCATGCATGTCGAGCTCTGTATATGGACATGTTGCAGTACTCTCCCATAAAACTACCTCTGTATATGGACATTTTGGGCTCATTTGCCATTTAGCTAGTTCTCTGTATAAGGATATGATATACTGATCTGCCATATTGGTAGTTCTCTGTATATGCACATGTTGGATTTGTCTGCCATGTAGCTAGCTCTCATTATATGCACACGTCAAACTCATCTGCCTTGTAGCTAGTCCTCTATATGTACACATGTTAGGCTCATCTGTCATGTAGCTAATACTCTATATATGGACATGTTTTACTACTCTGCTGGGTAGCTAACTTTCAGTATATGGACATGTTGGACTCATCTGTCATATAGCCAGTACTCTGTATATGCACATGATGGAATATTCTGCCATGTAGTTAGCTCTCAGTATATGGACATCTTGGACTCATCTGCCTTGCAACTATTTCTATATATATACATGTTGGACTTATCTGCTTGTAACTAGCTCTCAGTATATGGACATGTTGTACTTATCCACTATGTAGCTAGTACTCTATATATGGGCGTTGGACTACTCTGTCATGTAGGTAGCTTTCAGTATATGGACATGTTGGACTCATCTGCCTTGTAGCTGCTCCTCTATATATACACATGTTGGA
>NW_006409101.1:72143-77150 GCF_000296735.1 Chrysochloris asiatica
TTCTCAGTATATGGACACGTTGGACTCATCTTCCTTGTAGCTAGAACTCTGTATATGGACATGTTGCACTACTCTTGCATTTAGCTACCTCTGTGTATGGACATTTTGTACTTGTCTACCATGTAGCTACTACTCTGTACATGGATATCTGGACTGATTGCCATATAGGTAGCTCTCTGTATATTTTCATATTGGACTTGTCTGCCGTGTATCTAGCTCTCAGTTTATGGATATGTTGTACTTATTAGCCATGCAGCTAGCTCTCTGTATATGAACTAGTTGGACTGATCTGACATGTAGGTAGCTCTCTGTATACGAACATATTGGACTTCTCTGCCACGTAGCTAGCTGTCTGTATATGAACATGTTGTACTCATCTGCCTTGTAGCTGGTCCACTGTACATACATATGCTGGACTTATCTGCCATGGAGCTATCTCTCAGTATATATACAAATTTGACTCATCTGAAATGTAGCTAGTACTCTATATATGGAAATGTTAGACTACTCTGCCATGTAGCTAACTCTCAGTATACGGACATATTGAACTCATCTGCCTTGTAGCTATTACTCTCAAAATGGAAATGTTGGACTATGACATTTAGCTCGCTCTCAGTATATAGTCATGTTGGACTCATCTGCCATGTAGCTAGAACTCTGTATATGGACAGGTTGCACTCCTTCCCCTTTTAGCTACCCCTGTATATGGACGTTTTGGACTCGTCTGCCATGTAGCTATTTCTATGTATATGCTCTCTGTATATGCACACGATGGACTTGTTTGCCCTGTAGTTAGCTCTCAGTATATGGACACGTTGGACTCATCTGCCACGTAGCTAGAACTCTGTATATGGACATGTTTGAATACTCTCCCATGGAGCTACCTCTGTATATGGACATTTTGGACTCTTCTGCCATGTAGCTATCTCTCTGTATATGGATATATTGGACTGATCTGCCACATAGGTAGCTCTCTGTGTATGAACATGTTGGACTCATCTGCTATGTAGCTAGCTCTCTGTATATGGATATGTTGGACTCATCAACCACATAGCCAGCTCTCTGTGTATGAACATGTTGGACTCATCTGCCATGTAGCTAGTACTCTATATATGACCAAGTTGGACTACTCTGCCATGTAGCTAACTTTCATTATTTGGATATGTTGGATTTATATTCCATGTAGCTACTACTCTGTATATGGCATGTTGGACAACTATGCCCTGTAGCTAGCTCTCAGTATATGATCATGTTTGACTCATCTGCCATGTAGCTTGCTCTCAGCATATGGACATGTTGGACTCATCAGTCATGTAGCCAGTTCTCTGTGTATGAACATGTTGGACTAATCTGCCTTGTAGCTAGTTATCTATATATGGACATGTTAAACTACTCTGCCATATACCTAACTCTCAGTATATGGACATGTTGGACGATTGTAGCTGTTCTGCCATGTAGCTAGAACTCTTTATATGGACATGTTGGACTACTCTGCCATATAACTAGCTCTCTGTATATGGACATGTTGAATTCAAATGCCATGTAGCTAGTACTCTGTATATGGACATGTTTGAATACTCTCCCATGGAGCTACCTCTGTATACGGACATTTTGGACTCTTCTGCCATGTAGCTATCTCTCTGTATATGGATATATTGGACTGATCTGCCACATAGGTACCTCTCTGTATATGAACATGTTGGACTATTCTTCCATGTAGCTAACTCTCAGTATATGGACATATTGGACTTATCTGTCTTGTATCTAGTACTCAATATATACACATGTTGAACTACTCTGCCATGTAGTTAACTCTCAGTATATGGATATGTTGGACTCATCAGTCAAGTATCCAGCTCTCTGTATATGAACATATTGGACTCATCTGCCTTCTAGATAGTCCTCTATATGTACACATGTTGGACACATCTGCCATGTAGCTAGTACTCTATATATGGACATGTTGGACTACTCTGCAATGTAGTTAGTACTCTCTATATGGACACATTGGACTCATCTGCCCAGTAGCTAGTTGTCTATATATACACATGTTGGATTTATCTGCCATTTAGCTAACTCTCAGTATATGGACATGTTGGACTCATTTGCCATGAAGCTAGAACTCTGTATATGGACATCATGGACTTTTCTTCCATGTAGTCAGCTGTCTCTGTATGAACATGTTGGACTCATCTGCCTTGCAGCTAGTCTTCTATATATACACATGTTGGACTTCTCTGCGATGTTGCTAGCTCTCTGTCATGTAACTAGCTTTCTGTATATGGACATGTTGTACTCATCAGCCATGTAGCCAGCTCTCTCTATATGAACATGTTGGACTCATCTGTCATGTACCTAGTACTCTATATATGGCCATGTTGGACTCATCTGCCATGTAGCTTACGCTCAGTATATGGACATATTGGACTCATAAACCAGGTAGCTAGTACTCTGTACATGGACATGTTGGACTACTCTGCCATGTAGCTAGCTCTCCATATATGGACATGTTGGACTACTCTGTCATGTAGCTTGCTCTCAGTATATGGACATGTTGAACTCATCAGTCATGTAGGCAGCTTTTGTGTATGAACTTGTTGGACTCATCTCCCTTGTAGCTAGTCCTGTATATGTACAAATGTTGGACTCATCTGCCATGTAGCTAGTACTTTATATATTGACATGTTGGACAACTCTGCAACGTAGCTAACTGTCAGTATATTGACATGTTGGACTCATTTGCTATGTAGCTAGTTCTCTCTATGTGGACATGTTGGACTACTCTGCCATGTAGCTAGCTCTGTGTATATGGACATTTTGGACTAATCAGCCATGTAGCCAGCTCTCTGTGTATGAACATGTTGGACTCATCTGCCATGTAGCTGGCTTTCTGTATATGGTCATGTTGGACTACTCTGCCATGTTGCTAGCTCTCAGTATATGTACATTTTGGACTCATGTGTCTTGAACCTAGTCCTCCATATGTACACATGTTGGACTAATCTGCCATGTAGCAAGTTCTCTATATATACACATGTTGGTCTCATCTGCCATTTAGCTAGCTCTCTGTATTTGGACTTGTTGGGCTGATCTGACATGATGGTAGCTCTCTGAATATGAACATATTGTACTTCTCTGCCACATAACTAGCTTTCTGTATATGGAAATGTTGTACTCATCAGCCATGTAGCCAGCTCTCTCTGTATGAACATGTTGGACTCATCTGTCATGTAGCTGGCTTTCTGTATATGGACATGTTGGACTTATCTGACATGTAATTAGTACTCTATATATATTCATTTTGGACTACTCTATTATGTGTCTAACTCTCAGTATATGGGCATGTTGGACTCATCTGCCATGTAGATAGTACTCTGTATGTGGACATGTTGTACTAGTCTGCCATATATCTGGCTCTCAGTATATGGACACGATGTACTAATCTGCCATGTAGCTATAACTCTGTGTATGTACATGTTGCACTACGCTCGCATGTAGCTACCTCAGTATGCGGACATTTTGTACTCGTCTGCCATGTAGCTAGCTCTCTGTACAAGGATATGTGAACTGATTGCCATGTTGGTAGCTCTCTGCGTATGATCATATTGGAGTTGTCTGCCATGTAGCTAGCTCTCAGTGTATGGACATGTTGGACTCATTAGCCATGTAGCTAGCTCTCTGTATTTGGACTTGTTGGGCTGATCTGCCATGATGGTAGCTCTCTGAATATGAACATATTGTACTTCTCTGCCACATAACTAGCTTTCTGTATATGGAAATGTTGTACTCATCAGCCATGTAGCCAGCTCTCTCTGTATGAACTTGTTGGACTCATCTGCCTTGTAGCTAGTCCTCTATATACATACATGTTGAACTTATCTCTCATGTAGCTAGCTCAAAGTATATGGACATGTTGGACTCATCTGCCATGTTGCTAGTACTCTATATATGGATATGTTCGACTACTTTGTCATGTAGGTAGCTTTCAGTATATGGACATGTTGGACTCATCTGCCTTGTAGCTGGTCCTCTATATATACACATGTTGGAATTATCTGCCATGTAGCTAGCTCTCTGTATATGGACTGTTTGGACTGATCTGCCATGTTGGTAGCTCTCTGTATATGAATATGTTGCACTCATCTGCCTTGTAGCTAGTCTTCTATATATACACATGTTAGTATTATCTGTCATGTAGCTAGCTCAAAGTATATGGACTTGTTGGAGTCATCTGCCATGTTGCTAGTACTCTATATATGGACATGTTGTAATACTCTGTCATGTAGCTAGCTTTCATTATATGGACATGTTGGACTCATCTGCCTTGTAGCTGGTCCTCTATATATACACATGTTGGAATTTTCTGCCATGTAGCTAACTCTCAGTATATGAACACGTTGGACTCTTCTGCCATGTATCTAGAACTCTGTATATGGACATGTTGCACTACTCTCCCATGTAGCTACCTCTGTATACGGACATTTTGGACTCATCTGCAATGTAGCTAGTACTTTATATATACACATTTTGAACTCATCTGCCTTGTAGCTAGAACTCAATATATACACAAGTTGGACTTGTCTGGCATGTAACTAGCTCTCAGTATATGGACACATTGGACTCATCTGCCCAGTAGCTAGTACTCTCTCTATATATATTTTGGACTACTCTACTATGTGGCTAACTCTCAGTATATGGACATATTGGACTCATCTGCCATGTAGCTAGTACTCTGTATATGGGAATATTGGACTACTCTGCCATGTAGCTAGCTCTCAGTATATGGACACGTTGGACTCATCTGCCATGTAGCTACTACTCTCTATATGCACATGTTGGACTATTCTGCCATGTAGTTAGCTTTCAGTATATGGACATGTTGGACTTATCTGCCATGTAGCTAGTATTCTATATATGGACATGTTGGACTACTTTGTCATGTAGCTAGCTCTCAGTATATGTACATGTTGGACTCATCTGCCATGTAACTAGTACTATGAATATGGA
>NW_006409101.1:79525-82262 GCF_000296735.1 Chrysochloris asiatica
GTATTTGGTCCTCTATATATACACATGTTAGAATTATCTGCCAAGTATCTCACTTACACTATATGGACATGTTGGAACCATCTGCCTTGTAGCTTGTCCTCTATGTATACACATTTTGTAATTATCTGTCATATAGCTCTCTCTCAATATATGGACATGTTGGTCTCGTCTGCCATGTATCTAGAACTGTGTATATGGATATGTTGCACTAATCTCGCATGTAGCTACCTCTGTATGCGAACATTTTTTACTCATCTGCCATGTAGCTAGCTCTCTGTATATGGATATGTAAACTGATTGCCATGTAGGTAGCTCCCAGGTCTATTTGTATGAACATGTTGGACTCATCTGCCTTTTAGCTAGTCCTCTGTATATACACATGTTGGACTTATCTGCCATGTAGCGAGCTCTCAGTATATTGACATGTTGGACTCAATTGCCATGTAGCTATACTCTATATATGAACATGTTGGACAACTCTGCCATGTGGCTAGCTCTCAGTATATGGACATGTTGGACTCATCTGTCATATAGCTAGTCCTCTATATATAGCCATGTTTGACAACTCTGCCATGTGGCTAGCTCTCAGTATATGGAAATGCAGGACTCATTTGCCTTGTAGCTAGTACTCTGTATATGCACATGTTGGACTATTCTGCCATAAAGCTTGCTCTCTGTATATGGACATGTTGGACTTATCTGCCATGTAGCTAGTATTCTATATATAGACATGTTGGACTACTCTGTCATGCAGCTAACTTTCGGTATATGGACATGTTGGTCTCATTTGCCTTGTAGCTAGTACTCTAAATATATACATGATGGAATTATCTGCCATGTAGCTAGCTCTCAGTATATGCACATGATGGACTCATGTGCCATGTAGCTAATACTCTGAATGTGGACATGTTGGATTATTCTGCCATATAGTTCGCTCTTAGTATAAGGACATGTTGGACTCATCTTCCATGTTTCTCGAACTCTGTATATGGACATGTTGCACTACTCTCCCATGAAGCTACCTCTGTATATGGACATTTTGGATTCGTCTGCCATGTAGCTAGCTCTCTTTATTTGGACATTTTGGACTCATCTGCCATGTAGCTAGCTCTCTATATATGTAAATATTGGATTCATCAGCCATGTTGACACCTCTCTGTGTATGAACATGTTGGACTCATCTGTCATGTACCTAGTACTCTATATATGGCCATGTTGGACTTCTCTGACATGTAGCTTACGCTCAGTATATGGACATGATGGACTCATCTGCCAGGTAGCTAGTACTCTGTATATGGACATGTTGGACTACTCTGCCATGTAGCTAGCTCTCCGTATATGGACATCATGGACTACTCTGCCATGTAGCTTGCTCTCAGTATATGGACAAGTTGGACTCATCAGTCATGTAGACAGCACTCTGTGTATGAACATGTTGGACTAATCTGTCTTGTAGCTAGTCCTGTATATGTACACATGTTGGACTCATTTGCCATGTAGCTAGTACTCTATATATTGACATGTTGGACTATACTCCCATGTAGCTACCTCTGTATAGGACATTTTGGACTCGTCTGCCATGTAGCTCGCTCTCTGTATATGGAAATGTTGGACTCATCAATCACATAGCCAGATCTCTATGGATAAACATGTTAGACATATCTGCCATGTAGATAGTACGTATATATGGCCATGTTGGACTACTCTGCCATGTAGCTAACTCTCAGTATATGGACATGTTGGACTATTTTGCCATATAGCTAGCTCTCAGTATATGGACATGTTGGACTTGTCTGCCATGTAGATAGTACCCTATATATGGACATGTTGGACTACTCTGTCATGTAGCTAGCTCTCAGTATATGGACATGTTGGATTCATCTGCCATGTAGCTAGTACTCTGAATATGGACATGTTGGATTACTCTGCCCTATAGCTCGTTCTCAGTATATGGACATGTTGGATTCATCTGCCATGTATGTCGAACTCCGTATATGGATATTTTGCAATACTCTCCCATGAAACTATCTCTGTATATGGACATTTTGGACTCGTCTGCTATGTAGCTAGCTCTCTGTATAAGGATATGTTGGACTGATCTGCCATATCGGTAGCTCTCTGTATTTGAACATGTTGAACTCATCTGCCTTGTAGCTAGTCCACTATATGTACACATGTTGGACTCATCTGTCATGTAGCTAATACTCTATATATGGACATGTTTTACTACTCTGCCGGGTAGCTAACTTTCAGTATATGGACATGTTGGACTCATCTGCCATATAGCCAGTACTCTGTATATGTACATGATGGACTATTCTGCCATGTAGCTAGCTCTCAGTTTATGGACATGTTTGACTCATCTGCCTTGCAACTATTACTCTGTATATACACATTTTGGACTTCTCTAACTTGTAACTAGCTCTCAGTATATGGACATGATGTACTTCTCTGCCATGTAGACAGTAGACTATATATGGACATGTTGGACTACTCTGTCATGTAGCTAGCTTTCAGTATATGGACATGTTGTACTCATCTGTCAGGTAGCTAGTACTCTGTTTATGGACATGGACTACTCTGCCCTGTGAGTGACTCTCTGTATATGGACATGTTGGACTCATCAGACATGTAGCCAGATATGTCTGTTTGAACATGTTGGACTCATCTGCCTTGTAGATAGTCCTCTCTATATACACATCTTGGACTCATCTGCCATGTAGCTAACTCTCAGTAT
>NW_006409101.1:103712-104366 GCF_000296735.1 Chrysochloris asiatica
ACGTGTCCATATGCTGAGAGTTAACTACATGGCAGACAAGCCCAATATTTTCATATACAAAGAGCTACCTACTTGGCAGATCAGGCCAACATAACCATGTACAGAGAGCTAGCTCCATGGCAGAGTAGTGCATCGTTTCCATATACGGAGTTCAAGCTACATGGCAGATGAGTCCAAAGTGTTCATATACTGAAAGCTAGCTACATGACACACAAGTCCGATATGTTCATATACAGAGAGATACCTACTTCGCAGATCTGAGCAACATATCCATATACAGAGAGCTAGCTACATGGCAGGGTAGTGCATCATTTCCATATACTGAGTTCTAGCTACATGGCAATGTGTCCAACATGTGCATATACTGAGAGCTAGCTACATGACAGACAAGTCCAATATGTTGATATACAGAGAGCTAACTACTTGACAGATCAGTCCAACATATCCATGTCCAGAGAGCAAGTTTCATGGCAGACAAGTCCAAACTGTCCCTATAAATAGAGCTAGCTACATGGCAGGGTAGCCCAAGATTTCCATATACATAGTTCTATCTACAATACAGATGAGTCCAACTTGTCTATATACAGAGAGCTAGATACATGACAGATTAGTGCAACATTTCCATATATAGAGTTATAGCTACAAGGCATATGA
>NW_006409101.1:104665-109194 GCF_000296735.1 Chrysochloris asiatica
GAGTTTAACATATCCATGTACAGAGAGCTAGCTACATGACAGATGATTCCAAAATATCCATATACAGAGAGATAGCTACATGGCAGGTACTGCAACATTTCCATATACTGAGTTCTAGCTACATGGCAGATGTATCAAAAGTGTTCATATACAGGGAGCTACCTACATGGCAGACAAGTCCTATATTTTCATATACACAGAGCTACCTACTTGGCAGATGAGTCCAGCATATCCAAGTATAGAGAACTAGCTACATGGTAGATGAGTCCAAAATATTCATATTCAGAGAGATAGCTAAATGACAGAGTAGTGCAGCACTTCCATATACAGAGTTCGAACTATGTGGCAGATGTGTCCAACGTGTCCATATTCAGGGTATTAGCTACATGGCAGATGTGTTCTACGTGTCCAAATACTGACAGTCACCTACAGGATAGACAAGTCCTGTATACAAATCCATATACAGAGAGCTAACTACTTGGGAGATCAGTCCAATGTATCCTTGTGCAGAGAGCTATCTAATAGCAGATGAGTCCAAAATGTCCACATACAGAGGACTAGCTACATGGCAGGGTTGTGCAACATTTCCATATACAGTGTTCTGGCTACAAAGCAGATGAGTAAAAATTGTCTATATACAGTGAGCTAGCTATATGCCAGAGTACTCCAACATCTCCATAATCTGAGTTCCAGTGATATGGCACATGTTTCCAACGTGTCCATATACTGAGAGCTAGCTACATGGCACACAAGTTCATTATGTTCATATACAGAGAGCTACCTACTTGGCAGATCAGTCCAAAATATCCATGTACAGAGAGTTAGCTACATGACAGATGTGTCCAAAATGTCCACATATAGAGTACTTGCAACATGGCAGATGAGTCCAACATGTACTTATATTGAGAGTTAGCTACATGGCAGATGAGTCCATCATGTGTATATTTAGAGGGCTAGCTACAAGGCAGAAGAGTCCAACTTGTGTATATACAGAGAGCTAGCTACATGTCAGGATAGTGCAACATTTCCATATACAGAGGTCTAGTTACATGGCAGATGTGTCCAAGTGTCCATATACTGAGAGCTATCTACATGGCAGACAAGTCCAATATGTTCATATATAGAAAGCTACCTACTTGACAGAATAGTCCAATGTATCCATGAACAGAAAGCTAGCGTCGTGGCAGAGTAGTGCAACATTTCCATATATAGAGTTCCACCTACATGGCAGATGTGTCCAACGTTTTCATATACTGAGAGCTAGCTACATGGCAGAGTAATCCAACATGTCTATATTAAGAGTAGTAGTAGCTACATGGCAGATGTGTCCAACGTGTCCATATACTGACAGACACCTAGAGGGCAGACAAGTCCTATGTGTTAATATACAGAGAGCTATCAACTTGGCAGATCAGTCCAACATATCCATGTACAGCGAGCTAGCTACATGGCACACGAGTCCAAAATGTCCATATACAGAGAGGTAGCTACATAGCAGGGTAGTGCAACATTTCTATGTACAATGTTCCATCTACCAGGCAGATGAGAAAAATTGTCTATATACAGAGAACTAGCTACATGGCAGAGTACTCCAAAATGTCCATATTCTGAGTTCTAGCTATATGGCAGATGTTTGCAAAGTGTCCATATACTGAGAGCTATCTAAATGGCAGACAAGTCCAATATGTTCATATACAGTGAGCTAACTACTTGGCAGAGCAGTCCAACATATCCATGTACAAAGAGCTAGCTATATGGCAGATGAATCCAAAATGTCCATATACAGAGGGCTATCTACATGACAGAGTAATGCAACATTTCCATATACAGTGTTCTAGGTATATGGCAAATGTGTCCACAGGGTCCATACACTGAGAGTTAGCTACATGGCAGAGCAGTCCAACATGTCCATATTCAGGGTACTAGCTACATGGCAGATGTGTCCAAAGTGTCCATATACTGAGAGCCACCTACATGGCAGACAAGTCCAATATGTTCATATACAGACAGCTACCTACTTGGCAGATCAGTCCAACATATCCATGTACAGAGAATTAGCTCCATGGCAGAGAAATCCAAAATGTCCATATACAAAGAGCTAGCTACATGGCAGGGTAGTGCAACATTTCCATGTACAGAGTTCTAGCTACATGGCATATGTGTACAAGGTGTCCATATATTTTTATTTACCTACATGGCAGAAAAGTCCAATATGTTCATATAAAGAGATCTAGCTACTTGGCAGGTCAGTCCAATATATCCATAAACAGAGAACTAGCTACATGGCAGACAAGTCCAAAATGTCTATATATAGAGACCTAGCTACATGGAAGGGTAGTGCAACGTTTCCGTATATAGGGTTCTAGCTACCTGGCAGATGAATCCAACTTGTCTATATACAGAGAGCTAGCTACATGGCAACATAGTGCAACATTTCCATATACAGAGTTTTAGTTACATGGCAGATGTGTCCAATATGTTCATATACAGAGAGCTAACTACTTGGCAGAGCAGTCCAACATATCCATGTACAAAGAGCTAGCTATATGGCAGATGAAACCAAAATGTCCATATAAAGAGAGCTAGCTACATGTCAGACAAATCCAATATGTTCATATATAGAGAGCTATGTACTTCGCAGATCAATCCAACATATCCATGTACTGAGAGCTAGCTAATGGCAGGATAGTGCAACATTTCCATATTTAGAGTTACAGCTACAAGGCAAATGAGCACAACTTGTCTGTATACATAGAGCTAGCTACATTGCAGAGTAGTGCAACTTTACCAAATACAGAGTTCTAGCTACCTGGCAGATGTGTCCAACGTATCCATATACTGAGAGCTAGCTACATGGCAGAGTAGTGCAACATTTCCATATACAGAGTTCTAGGTACACGGCAGATGTGTCCAACGTGTCCATACACTGAGAGCTAGTTACATGGCAGAGCAGTCCAACATTTCCATATTCAGGGTACTAGCTACATGGCAGATGTGTCCAACGTGTCCATACACTGAGAGGCACCTACATGGCAGACAAATCCAATATGTTCATATACAGAGAGCTACCTACTTGGCAGATCAGTCCAAAATATCCATGTACAGAGAGCTAGCTACATTGCAAACGAGCCCAAAATTTCCTTATACACAGAGCTAGCGCCATGGCAGGGTAGTGCAACAATTCCATATACAGAGTTCTAGCTACTTGGCAGACGTGTACAAGGTGTCCATATACTGAGAGCCACCTACATGGCAGACAAGACCAATATGTTCATATACAAAGAGCTACCTACTTGGCAGATCAGTCCAACATATCCATGTACAGAGATCTAGGTACATTGCAGACCAGCCCAACTTATCTATATATAGAGAGCTAGATACATGGCAGAGTAGTGTAACATTTCCATATGAAGAGTTCTAGCTACAAGGCAGATGAGTCCAACTTCTCTATAAACAGAGAGCTAGCTACATGGCGTCATAGTGCAACATTTCCATATACAGAGTTCTAGTTACATGGCAGATGTGTCCAACGTATCCATAAACTGAGAGCTAGCTATATTGCAGGCAAGTCCAATATGTTCATATACAGACAGCTACCTACTTGGCAGATCAGTCCAACATGTCCATGTACAGAGAGCAAGCAACATTGCAGACTAGCCCAACTTGTCTATATACAGAGAGCTAGATACATGGCAGTGTAGTGCAACATTTCCATATGAAGAGTTCTAGCTACAAGGCAGAATAGTCCAACTTGTCTATATACAGAGAGCTAGCTACATGGCAGAGTACTCAAAAATGTCCATATTCTGAGTTCTAGATATATGGTAGATGTGTCCAACTTGTCCATGTACTTAGAGCTAGCTACATGGCAGACAAGTCCAATATGTTCATATATAAAAAGGTACCTACTTGACAGATTAGCCCAACATATCCATGTAGAGAGAGCTTGTGTCATGGCAGACGAGTCCAAAATGTCCATTTAAAGAGAGCTAGCTACTTGGCAGGGTAGTGCAACATTTCCATGTACAGTTCTCGCTACAAGGCAGATGTGTCAAACATGTCCATGTACTGAGAGCTAGCTAAATGGCAGACAAGTCCAATATGTTCATACACAGGGAGCTACCTCCTTGGCAGATCAGTCCAACATATCCATGTACAGAGAGCTAGCTAATGGCTGGGTAATGCAACATTTCCATATACAGAGTTCTAGTTACTTGGCAGATGTGTGCAAAGTATCCATATATTTTGAGCTACCTATATGGCAGAAAAGTCCAATATGTTCATATTATGATATCTAGCTACTTGGCAGATAAGTCCAACATATCCATGTACAGAGCGCAAGCTACATGGCAGAATAGTCCAAAATGTTCATAAACAGAGAGCTAGCTACATAGCAGTGTAGTGCAACATTTTCATATACAGTGTTCTAGCTACCTGGCAGATGAGACCAACTTTTCTATATACAGAGAGCTAGCTACATGGCATCATAGTGAAACATTTCCATATACAGATTTCTGGTTACATGGCAG
>NW_006409101.1:111164-112371 GCF_000296735.1 Chrysochloris asiatica
CAACATATCCATGCAGAGAGAGCTAGTGTCATGGCAGATGAATGCAAAATGTCCATTTACAGAGAGCTAGCTACATGGCAGGGTAGTGCAACATTTACATATACAGAGTTCTAGCTACATGGCAGATGTGTACAACATGTCCATATACTGAGAGTTAGCAACATGGCAGACAAGTCCAATATGTTCATATAGAGAGAGCTACCTACTTGGCAGATTTGTCCAACATATCCATGTACAGAGAGCTAGCTACATTGCAGACGAGCCCAATTTGTCTATACACAGTGAGCTAGATACATGGAAGAGTAGTGCAACATTTCCATATAAAGAGTTCTAGCTACCTGGCAGATTAGTTCAATTTGTCTATATACAGAGAGCTAGCTACAAGGCCTCATAGTGCAACATTTCCTTATACAGAGTTCTAGTTACATGGCAGATGTGTCCAATGTGTCCATAGATTGAGATCTAGCTATATGGCACATAAGTCCAATATGTTTATATACAGAGTGCTGCCTACTTGTCAGATCAGTCCAACATATCCATGTACAGAGAGCTAGCTACATGGCAAACAATTCCAAAATGTTCATATACAGTGAGCTAGCTACATGGCAGGGTACTGCAATATTTCCATATAAAGTGTTCTAGGTACATGGCAGATGTGTCCAACGTGTCCATACACTGAGAGCTAGTTACATGCCAGAGCAGTCCAGCATGTCCATATTCAGGGTACTAGCAACATGGCAGATGTTACATGACATTTCAGGCGAGCCCAAAATTTCCATATACAGAGAGCTAGCTACATGGCAGGGTAGAGCAAGGTTTCCATATACAGAGTTCTAGCTACTTGGCAGATGTGTACAAGGTGTACATATACTGAGACCCACCTAAATGGCAGACAAGACCAATATGTTCATATACAGAGAGCTACTTACTTGGCAGATCAGTCCAACATATCCATGTACAGAAAGCTAGCAACATTGCAGAGGAGCCCAACTTGTCTATGAACAGAGAGCTAGCTACATGGCAGAGTACTCCAATATGTCCATATTCTGAGTTCTAGCTATATGGTAGATGTTTCCAACGTGTCCATGTAATGAGAGCTAGCTACATGGCAGACAAGTACAATATGTTCATATATAGAAAGCTACCTACTTGACTGATTAGTCCAACATATCCATGTACAGAGAGCTAACATCATAGCAGATGAGTC
>NW_006409101.1:114751-115314 GCF_000296735.1 Chrysochloris asiatica
TATACTGAGAACTAGGTACAAGGCAGACAAGTTCATTATGTTCATATATAGAGAGCTACCTACTTGGCAGATCAGTCCAAAACATCCATGTACAGTGAGCTAGCTACATGTCAGATGAGCCCAAAATTTCCATTTACAGAGAGCTAGTTACATGGCAGAGTAGTGCAAGATATTCATATACAGCGTTCTATCTACTTGGCAGATGTGTACAAGGTGTCCATCTATTTTGACCTACCTGCATAGCAGACAAGTACAATATGTTCATATATAGAGAGACATGGCAGACAAGCCCAACTTGTCTATATATATGACAGAGTACTCCAATATGTCCATATTCTGAATTCTAGCTATATGGTAGATGTTTCCAACATGTCCATATAATAAGAGTTAGCTAAATGGCAGACAAGTCCAATATGTTCATATACAGAGAGCTAACTATGTAGTAGATCAGTCCAACAAATCCATGTACAGAGAGCTAGCTACATGGCAGACGATTCCAAAATGTCCATATACAGCGAGCTAGCTACATGGCAGGGTAGTGCAACGTTTCCATATACAGAGTT
>NW_006409101.1:115414-115983 GCF_000296735.1 Chrysochloris asiatica
CCAAAATATCCATGTACAGAGAGCTAGCTACATGGCAGAGGAGCCCAAAATTTCCATATACAGAGAGCTACCTACATGGCAGGGTAGTACAACATTTCCATATACCACGTTCTAGCTACTTGGCACATGTGTACAAGGTGTCCATCTATTTTGAGCTACCTACATGTCAGACAAATCCAATATGTTCATATACAGAGATCTAGCTACTTTGAAGATCAGTACAACATATCCATGTACAGAGAGCTAGCTACATGGCAGACAGACGATTCCAAAATGTCCATATACAAAGAGCTACCTACATGGCAGGGTAGTGCAACACTTCCATATACAGAGTTTTAGCTACCTGGCAGATGCGTCCAACTTGACTATATACAGAGAGCTAGCTACATGGCATCATAGTGCAACATTTCAATATACAGAGAACTAGTTACATGGCAGATGTGTCCAACGTGTCCATAAACTGAGAGCTGGCTTCATGGCAGATAAGTCCAATAAGTTCATATACAGACAGCTATCTACTTGGCAGATCAGTCCAACATAACCATGTACAGAGATTTAGCTTCATGGCA
>NW_006409101.1:120023-120686 GCF_000296735.1 Chrysochloris asiatica
ACAGAGAGCTAGCTACATGGCAGTGTAGGGCATCATTCCCATATACAGAGTTCAAGCTACATGGCAGATGAGTCCACAGTGTCTATATACTGCGAGCTAACTATGTGGCAGATCAATCAAAAAAATCCGTATAGAGAGGGCAAGCCACATGGCAGACTAGTCCAAAATGTCCATATACTGAGAGCTAACTACATGGCAGGATAGTGCAACATTTCTATATACAGAGTTCTATCTACATGACAGATTAGTCCAACTTATCTATATACAGAAAGATAACTACGTGGCAGGGATGTGCAGTCTTTCCATATACAGAGTTCTACTTACAAGGCTGATGTTTCTAATGTGTCCGTATACTGAGAGCTAGCTACATGGCAGAGTAGTACAATACGTCCATATACAGGGTACTAGCTACATCTCAGAGGAGTCCAACATGTCCATATACAGAGAGCTAGCTACATAGCAGACAAGTCCAATATGTTCATATACAGAGAGCTAGCTACTTGTCAGATTAATACAACATATCCATGTACAGATTTCTAGCTACATTTCAGACGAATCCAAAATGTCCATGTACAGAGAGCTAGCTACATGGCAGGGTAGTGCAACATTTCCATATACAGAGTTCTAGCTACAAGGCAGATGACTGCAACTTGTTTATATACA
>NW_006409101.1:121408-122182 GCF_000296735.1 Chrysochloris asiatica
GGCAGATGTGTCAAAGTTGTTCATATACTGAGAGCTACCTACATGGCAGACAAGTCCAATATGTTCATATAAAGACATCTACCTACATGACAGATTAATACAACATATCCATGTACAGACAGCTAGCTACATGAAGACGAGTTCAAAATGTCCAATAACAGAGATCTATCCATATGGTAAGGTAGTGCTACATTTCCATATACAGAGTTCTCACTACAAGCGAGATGAGTCCAACTTGTCTATATACAGAGAGCTAGCTACATGGCAGAGTAGTGGAACATTTCCATATATAGAGAGTTGTAGCTACATGGCAGATGTGTCCAACTTGTCCATATACTGAGAGCTAGTTGCAATGCACAAAAGTCCAGTATGTTCATAAACAGATAACTATCTTCTTGGTAGATCAGTCCAACATATCCATGTACAGAGAGCTAGCTACATGGCAGACGAGGCTAAAATTGCCCAATAAAGAGATCCAGCTACATGGCAGGGGAGTACAACATTTCCATATACAGAGTTCTAGCTACAAGGCAGATGAGTCCAACTTGTCTATATACAAAGAGCTAGATACATGGCATAGCAGTGCAACATTTCCATATGCAGAGTTCTAGCTACAAGGCAGATGAATACAACTTGTCTATATTCATGGAGCTAGTTACATGGGCTGAGTAGTCCAACGTTTCCACATACAGGGTTCTAGGTACATGGCAGATGTGTCCAATGTGTCCATATACTGAGAGCTATCTAAATGGCAAAGAAATGCAATATGTTCAT
>NW_006409101.1:123493-125356 GCF_000296735.1 Chrysochloris asiatica
AATGCAATATGTTCATATACACAGAGCTAGCTACATGGCACGGTAGTGCAACATTTCCATAAACAGAGTTCTAGCTACATGGTAGTTGTGACCAACGTGTCTATATACTGAGAGCTGGCTACATGGTAGAGTAGTGCAACATGTCCATATACAGGGTACTAGTTACATCACAGAGAAGTCCAACCTGTACATATATTGAGAGCTAGCTTCATGACAGACAAGTCCAATATGTTCATATATAGAGAGCTACTTACTTGGCAGATCAGTCCAACATATCCATGTACAGAGAGCTACCTTCTTGTCAGACGAGTCTAAAATATCCATATACAGAGAGCTACCCACATGGCAGGGTAGTGCAACATTTCCATATATAGAGATCTAGCTACAAGGCAGATGAGTCCAACTTGGCTATATACAGAGAGCTAACTACACGACAGGGTAGTTCAACATTTCCATATACAGAGTTTGAGCTACATGGCAGAGTAGTCCAACATGTCCATATACTGTGAGCTAGCTATATGGCATAGTAGTGCAATATGTTCAAATTCAGGCTAGTAGAGACATGACAGATTTATCCAACATGTCAATATACTGAGAGCAACCGACAGGGCAGACAAGTCCAATATGTTGATACACAGAGAGCTACCTACTTCGCAGATCAGTCCAACATATCCATGTACAGAGAGCTAGCTACATGGCAGGCGAGTCCAAATTGTCCATATACAGAGAGCTAGTTACATGGCAGGGTAGTGCAACTGTTCTATATACAGAGTTCTAGCTACATGGCAGATGTGTCCAACTTGCCTATATACTGAGAGCTTACTACATGGCAGACAAGTCCAATATGTTCATATACAGAGAGCTACCATCTTGGCAGATCAGTACAACATATCCATGTATAGAGAGCTAGCTATATGTCAGACGATTACATAATGTCCATATACAGAGTGCTAGCTACATGCAGGGTAGTGAATCTTTTCCATATACAGAGTTCTAGGTACAAGGCAGATGAGTTCAACTTCTCTATATGCAGAAAGCTAGGAACATGACAGAGTAGTGCAACTTTTCCATATACAAAGTTCTAGGTACATGGCAAATGTGTCCAACGTGTCCATATACAGAGAGCTAGCTGCATGGCAGAGTATGCCAACATGTCCAAATTAAGAGTTCTAGCTACATGACAGATGTGTACAACGTTTCCATATACTGAGAGCTAGCTACAATTCAGAAATCTCCAGTATGTTCATAAACAGATAGCTACCATCTTGGCACATCAATGCAACATATCCATGTACAGAGAGCTAGCTACATGGCAGACGAGTCCAAAATCGCCAAATAAAGAGAGCTAGCTACATGACAAGAGAGTGCAACATTTCCATATATAGTTCTATTTATAAGGCAGATGAGTCCAACTTGTCTATATACAGAAAGCTAGCTACATGGCAGAGTAGTGCAACATGTCCATATACAGAGTTCTAGCTACGAGGCAGATGAGTGCAACTTGTTTATATACATAGAGCTAGCTACATGGCAGAGTAGTGCAACATTTCCATATACAGTGTTCTAGCTACAAGACAGATGAGTGCAACGTGTCTGTATACATAGAGCTAGCTACATGACATAGTAGTGCAACATTACCACATACAGAGTTCTAGGTACATGGCAGATGTGTCCAACGTGTCCATATACTGAGAACTAGCTACATGGCACACAAGTTCAATATGTTCATATTCAGAAAGCTACCTAATTACCAGATCCATCCAAAATATCCATGTACAGAGATCTATGAACATGGCAGATGAGTCCAAAATTTCCATATACAGAGAGCTAACTACATGGCATGGTAGTGCTGCATTTCTATAT
>NW_006409101.1:128282-135233 GCF_000296735.1 Chrysochloris asiatica
ATGGCAGAGTAGTCCAATATGTCCATATTCAGGTTACTAGCTACAAGGAAGATGAGTCCAACTTTTCCATATTTAGAGAGCTAGCTACATGGCAGAGTAGTGCAACATTTCCATATAGAGAGTTCTAGCTACAAGGCAGATGAGTCCAACATGTCCATATACTGAGAGTTAGGTTCATGACAGAAAAGCCCAATATGTTCATATACAAAAAGCAGGATAGTGTAACATTTCCATATACAGAGTTCTAGCTACTTGGCAGATGTTTCCAAAGTGTCCATATACTGAGAGCTAGCTACATGGCATAGAAGAACAACATGTTCATATACATGGTACTAGCTACATGGCAGATGAGTCCAACATGTCCATATTCTGAGAGCTAACTACATGAGAGACAAGTCTAATATGTTCATATAAAGAAAGCTACATAGTTGGCAGATCAGTCCAACATATCCATGCACAGAGAGCTAGCTACATGGCAGACGAGTCCAAAATGTCCATATAATGAGATATAGCTACATGGCAGCAGAAGGCAACTTTTCCATATACAGAGGTCTAGCTACATGGCAGATGTTTCTAACATGTCCATATACTGATGAACTACCTATATGGCAGATCAGTCCAAAATATCCATGCACAGAGAGCTAGCTACATATCAGACAAGTCCAAAATGTCAATATACAGAGAGTTAACTACATGGAAGAGTAGTGCACCATTTCCATATTCAGAGTTCAACCTATATGGCAGATGTGTCCAAAGTGTCCATATACTGACAGCTAGCTACATGTCAGAGGAGTCCAAAATGTCCATATACAGAGAGCTAGTTACATAGTAGGATAGTGCAACATTTCCATATACAGAGTTCTAGCTACATGGCACATGTGTCGAAAGTGTCTCTATGCTGACAGCTAACTACATGGCAGAGTAATCCAACATGTCCATATAAAGGGTACTATCTTCATGGCAGATGAGTCCAACAGGTCTATGTACTGAGAGCATCTATATGGCATTGTTGTGCAACATTTCCATATACAGAGTTCAAGCTACAAACCAGATGAGTCCATCTTGTCTATATACTGAGAGCTACCTACATGGCAGACAAGTCCAATATGTTCATATACAGAGAGCTACCTATTTGGCAGATCAGTCCAATATGTCCATGTACAGAGAGCTAGCTACATGTCAGACGAGTCCAAAATATCCATATACAGAGACCTAGCTACATGGCAGTGTAGTGCAATGTTTCCATATACAGACTTTTAACTACGTGCTAGATGTGTCCAACATATCCATATTCTGAGAGCTAGCTACATGGCAGATCTGTCCAAAATATCCATGCACAGAGAGCTAGATATATGTCAGACGAGACCAAAATGTCCATATACAGAGAGCTAGCTTCATGGCAGAGTAGTGCAACATTTCATAAGCACATTCTTGCTACATGGCAGATGTGTCCAACCTGTCCATATAATGAGAGCTAGCTATAGGGCTGAGTAGTCAAAAATATCCATGCACTGAGAGGTAGCTACATGGCAAACAAGTCCAATATGTTCATATACAGAGACTTAGCTATTTGGCAGATCAGACTAACATATCCATGTTCAGACAACTAGCTACATGACAGACTAGTCTAAAATGTCCATATACAGAGAGCTAGCTACATGGCAGGGTTGGTAAACATTTCAATATACAGAGCTCTAGCTACAAGGCAGAAGTGTCCAACTTGTCTATATACTGAGAGGTAGCTACATGACAGATAAATCCAATATGTTCATATACAGAGTGCTACCTACTTGGCAGATAAATCAAACATATCCATGTACAGAGAGCTAGCTCCATGGCATACAAGTCTAATATGTCCATATACAAAGAACTAGCTACAGGGCAGGGTAGTACAACATTTCCATTTACAGAGTTCTATCTACAAGGCAGATGAGTCCAACTTGTCTATATACAGAAAGCTAGCTACATGGCAGAGTAATGCAACATTTCCATATACAGAGTTCTAGCTACATGGCAGATGTGTCCAACGTGTCCATATACTGAGAGTTAACTACATGGCAGATCTGCCCTAAGTATTAATGTAGAGGGAGCTAGTCACATGGCAGACGAGTCCAAAATGTCCATATACAGAGAGCTAGTTACATGGAAGATAAGTCCAATATGTTCATATACAAAGAGTGACCAAAATGTCAGGGTAGTTCAAAATTTCCTTATACAGAGTTCTAGCTACATGACAGATGTGTCCAAGGTGTCTATATACTGAAATCTAGCGATAAGGCAGGGTACCAACATGTCCATATACAGGGTACAAACAACATGGCAAATGAATCCAACATGGCCATATACGGAGAGCTTGCTACATGGCAGACAAGTTCAATATGTTCATATTCAGAGAGCTAGTTACATGGTAGGGTAGTGCAACATTTCCATATACAGAGTTCGAGGTACATCATAGATTTGTCCAACATGTGAATATACTGAGAGCTAATTACAAGGCAGACAAGTCCAATATGTTCATATACATAGATCTGCCTACTTGGCAGATGAGTCCCAAAAGTCCATATGTTGAGAGTTAGGTACAAGGCAGACAATTAGAATAGGTTCATATAAAGGGAGCTAGCCACATGGCAGGGTGGTGCAACGTTTCCATATACAGAGTTCTAGCTACATGGTAGATGTGTGCAACATGTCCATATACTGTGAGCTAGCTACATGGCAGAGTAGTCCAACATGTCCATATTCAGGGTAGTAGCTACATGGCAGATGTGTCCATATACTAAGAGCTACCTACAGGGCAGACAAGTCCAATATGTTCATATACAGACAGCTACCTACTTAGCAGATCAGTCCAACATATCGATGTACAGAGAGTTAGCTACATGGCAGATGAATCCAAAATGTCCATTTACAGAGACTACATGGAGGGTAGTGCAACATTTCCATATACAGAGTTCTAGTTACAAGGCAGATGAGTAACACTTGTCTTTATACAGAGAGCTAGCTTCATGGCAATGCAGAGCAATATTTTCATATACGGAGTTCTAGCTACATGCCAGATGTGTCCAACGTGTCCATATAGTGAGAGCTAGCTATATGGCAGACATGTATAATATGTTCATATACAGAGAGCTACCTACATGGCTGATCAGTCCAACATATCCATGTACAGAGAGCTAGCTACATGGCAGATGTGTCATCATTTCCATATACTGAGAGCCAACTACAAGGCAGACAAGTAGAACATGTCCCTATACAGAGAGCTAGCTACATGGAAGAGTAGTGCAACATTTCAATATACATAGTTGTAGGTATATGGTAGATGTGTCCAACTTGTCCATACACTGAAAGCTAGCTATATGTCAGAGCAGACAAACAAGCCCATATACAGGGTACTAGCTACATGGCAGATGAGTCCAACATGTCCTTATATTCAGATCTAGTTACATGGCAGACAAGTCCACCATGTTCATATACAGAAAGCTACCAACTTGGCAGATCAGTTCAACATATCCATGTACAGAGAGCTAGCTACATGACAGATGTGTCCAACGTGTCCATATACTGAGTGCTAGCTACATTGCAGAGTAGCACAATATGTCCATATTCAGGGTAGTAGCTACATGGCAGATGTGTCCAATGTGTCCACATACTGAGAGCCACCTATAGGGCAGACAAGTCAAATATGTTCATATATGGACAGATACCTACTTAGCATATCAGTCCAACATATCAATATACAGAGTTCTAGCTACAAGGCAGATGAGACCAACTTGTCTATATACAGAGAGATAGCTACATGACAGGTTAGTGCAACATTTCCATATACAGAGTTCTAGGTACTTGGCAGATGTGTCCAATGTGTCCAAATACTGAGAGCTACCTACATGGCAGAGTACTACAACATGTTCATATACAGGGAACTAGCTACATGGCTGATGAGTCCAACATATACATACACAGAGTGCTAGCTACAAGGCAGAAAATTCCAGTTTGTTCTTAAACAGATAGCTACCTACTTGCCAAATCAATCCAACATATCCATGTACAGAGAGCCAGCTACATGTTAGACAAGTCCAAAATCTCCGTATATAGAGAGCTAGCTACATGGCAGAGAAGTGCATCAATTCCATATACAGAGTTCTAGCTACAAGGCAGATGAGTCCAATTTGTCTATATACAGAGAGCCAGCTACATAGCAGATGAGTCCAAAATGTCCATATACAGAGAGATACCTGCTTGGCAGGGTAGTGGAACATTTCTATATACAGAGTTCTGTCTACAAGGCAGATTAGTCCAAATTGTCTATATACAGAGAGCTAGCTTCATAGCAGTATAGTACAGCATTTCCATTTACAGAGTTCTCGCTACAAGGCAGATTAGTCCAACTTGTCTACATACAAAGAGCTGTTTACATGGCTGAGTAGTGCAAAACTTCCATATACTGAGTTCTAGCTACATGGCAGAGTAGTACAACATGTCCATATTCAGGGTAGAAGCTACATGTCAGATGTGTCCAATGTATCCATATAGTGAGGCTCTCCTACAGGGCAGACAAGTCCAACATGTTCATATACAGACAGCTACCTACTTAACAGATCAGTCCAACATAACCATATACAGAGAGCTAGCTACATGGCAGACAAATCCAAAATGTCAATATACAGAAATTACACGGTAATTTAGTGAAATATTTCCATATACAGAGTTCTACCTAAAAAACAGATGAGTCCAAATTGTCTATATACAATTAGCTAGCTTATGGCAGAATACTCCTAAATGTCCATATTCAGAGTTCTAGCTACATGGCAGATGTGTAAAACGTTTCGATGTACTGAGAGACACCTACATGGCAGACAAGACCAATATGGTCATATACAGAGAGCTACCTACTTGGCAGGTCAGTTCAACACATTCATGTACAGAGAGCTAGTTACATGGCCGACAATTCCAAAGTGTCCATATACAGAGAGCAAGCTACATGGCATGTTAGTGCCACATTTCCATATACAGGTTTCTAGCTACAAGGCTGATGAGTCCAACTTGTCTAAATATAGAGTTTTAATTACATGGCAGGGTACTGCAACATTTCCATATACAGAGTTCTAGGTACATGGCAGGTGTGTCCAACGTGTCCATACACTGAGAGCTAGCTACATGGTAGAGTAGACCAACGTATCCATATACAGAGTACTAGCTACATGGCAGATGACTCCAACATGTCCATATATTGAGAGCTAGCTACCTGGCAGACAAGTCCATTATGTTCATATACAGAGAGCTTCCTAGTTGGCAGATCAGTCCAACGTATTCATGTACAGAGAGCTAGCTATATGGCAGACGAATCCATAATGTCCATATACAGAGACCTAACTACATGGCAGGGTAGTGTAACATTTCTATATACAGAGTTATAGCTACAAGGAAGATGAATTGATCTTGTCTATATACAGATAGCTCTCTACATCGAAGAGTAGGGCAACATTTGCATATACAAAGTTCTAGCTACATGGTATATATATCCAACGTGTCCATATACTGAGAGCCACCTGTAAGGCAGACCAGTCCAAGATGTTCATACAAAGGGAGCTATCTACTTAGCAGACCAGTCCAACAAATCCATATACAGAGTTCTAGCTACATATCAGATGTGTCCATCGTATCCAAATACTGAGAGCTAGCTACATGGCAGACAATTTGAAGATTTTCATATGTAGAGGGCTACCTACATGGCAGATCAGTCCAACATATGCATGTACAGAGAGCTAGCTACATGGCAGACGAGTCCAAAATGTCTGTATACAGAGAGCTAGCTACATGGCAGGGTAGTGCAACATTTCTATATACAGAGTTCTAGCTACAATGCAGATGAGTCCAACTTGTCTATATACAGAGAGCTTGGTACATGGCAGTGCAGTGCAACATTTTCATATACAGAGATGTAGCTACATGGAAGATGTGTTCAACGTGTCCATATACCGAGAGCTTGATACATGGCAGACAAGTCCAATATGTTCATATACAGAGTGCTAACTACTTAGCAGATCAGTCCAATATATCCATGTACAAAGAGCTGGCTACATGGCAGAGTCCAAAATGTCCATATACAGAGAGCTTCATAACAGGGCAGTGTAACATTTGCATATAGAGAGTTCTAGGTACAAGGCAGATGAGTTCAACTTCTCTATATAAAGAGATCTAGCTACATGGCAGAGTAGTGCAACACTTCCATATACAGAGTTCTCACTACATGGCAGATGTGTCCAATGTGTCCATATACTGAGAGCTAGCTATATTGAAGGCAAGTCGAATATGTTCATATACAGAGAGCTACCTACTTGGCAGATCAGTCCAACATACTCATTTAAATAGAGGTAGCTACATTGCAGACAAGTCCAAAATGTCCATATACAGAGAGGTAGCTACATGGCAGGGTAGTGCATCATTTCCAAATACAGAGGTCTAGCTAAAAGGCTGATGAGTCAAACTTGTCTATATACAGAGATCTAACTACATGGCAGGGTAGTGCAACATTTCCATATACAGAGTTCTAGCAACATGGGAAATGTGTCCAATGTGTCCATATACTGTGCGCTATATGGCAGAGTATTCCAACATGTCCATATTCGGGTACTAGCTACATGGCAGATGTGTCCAAAGTTCCATATACTGAGAGCCACCTACATGGCAGACAAATCCAATATGATCATATACAAAACACGACCTAATTGGCAGATCAGTGCAACATATCCATGTGCAGTAAGCTAGCTACATGGCAGACGAGTCCAAAATGTCCATATACTGAAAGCCACTTACATTGCAGACAAGTCCAATATGTTCATATACAGAGAGCTACCTACTTTGCAGATATGTCCAACATATCCATGTACAGAGAGCTAGCTACATGGCAGAAGAGTCCAAAATGTCAATATACAGAAAGCAAGCTACATGGCA
>NW_006409101.1:138263-139599 GCF_000296735.1 Chrysochloris asiatica
ACAGAGAGCTAGCTACATGGCAGAAGAGTCCAAAATGTCAATATACAGAAAGCAAGCTACATGGCAGGGTAGTGCAACATTCTCATATACAGAGTTCTAGCTACAAGGTAGATCAGGAAATTGTGTATATATAGAGAGCTAACTACATGGCAGAGTACTCCAACATGTCCATGTTCAGGTTTCTAGCTATATGGCGGATGTTTCCAATGTGTCCATATACTGAGACCTAGCTACATGGCAGACATTTCCAATGTGTTCATATACAGAGAGCTACCTAATTGACAGTTCCGTCCAACATATCCATGTACAGAGATATAGCTATACGACAGACAAGTTCAAAATGTCCATATAAAGAGAGCTAGATACACGGCATAGTAGTGCAACATTTCCATATACAGAGTTTTAGCTACATGGCAGATGTGTCCAACATGTCCATATACTGGGAGCTAGCTACATGGAAGATGAGTTGAAAATTTCCTATACAGAGTTCTACCTACATTGCAGATATGTCCAACATGTCCATATACTTAGAGCCACTTACAGGGCAGAGAAGCCCAATAAGTTCATATAGAGAGAGCTACCTACTTAGCAGATCAGGCCAACATATCCATGTACAGACAGCTAGCTACATGTCAGATGAGTTCAAAATGACCATATGAAGAGAGCTAGCTAAATAGCAGGTTAGTGCTACATTTCCATATACAGATTTGTAAGTACAATTCAGATGAGTCCAACTTGTCTATATATAAAGAGTTAGCTATATGGTAGAGTAGTGCAACATTTCCATATACAGAGTTTTAGCTACATGGCAGATGTGTCCAATGTGTCCATACACTGAGAGCTAGCTACATGGCAGAGTCCTCCAACATTCATTATAGAGAGTTCTAGCTACATGGCAGATGAGTCCATCGTGTACATATACTGAGAGTTAGCTACATGGCAGACAAGTCCAATATGTTCATACACAGCGAGATACATACTTGAAATATCAGTACAACATATCCATGTACAGAGAGCTAGATATATGGCAGATAAGTTCAAAATGTCCATATACAGAGAGCTAGCTACATGACAGGGAAGTGAAACATTTCCATATACAGAGTTCTGGGTACAAGGCAAATGAGTCCAACTAGTCTATATACAGAGAGGTAGCTACATGGCAGAGTATTGCAACATTTCTCATATATAGAGTTCTAGGTACATGGCAGATGTGTCCAATGTGTCCATACACTGAGAGCTAGCTACATGGCAGAGTACTCCAACATTCCTTATACATAATTCTAGCTACATGGCAGATGTGTCCAACATGTCCATATACTGAGAGCTAGCTACATGG
>NW_006409101.1:139699-141013 GCF_000296735.1 Chrysochloris asiatica
GAGAGGTAGCTACATGGCAGAGTATTGCAACATTTCTCATATATAGAGTTCTAGGTACATGGCAGATGTGTCCAATGTGTCCATACACTGAGAGCTAGCTACATGGCAGAGTACTCCAACATTCCTTATACATAATTCTAGCTACATGGCAGATGTGTCCAACATGTCCATATACTGAGAGCTAGCTACATGGCAGACAAGTCTAATATGTTAATATACAGAGAGGTACTCTTGTCAGATCAGTCCAACATATCCATGTACAGAGAGCTAGCTTCACGGCAGACAAGTCTAAAATGGACATATACAGAGAGCTAAATACATGGCAGGGTAGTGTAACATTTCCATATACAGTATGGTAGCTAAAAGGCAGAAGAGTCCAACTTGTCTATATAAAGAGATATAAATTCATGGAAGGGTATTGCAACATTTCCATATATAGAATTCTAGCTACATGGCAGATGTGTAAAAGGTGTTCATATACAGAGAGCTACCTACTTGGCAGATCAGTCCAACATATCCATTTACAGAGAGCTAGCTATATGGCAGAGAAGTCCAAAATGTCCATATACAGACAGCTAGCTTCATGGCAGGGTAGGGCAACATTTCCATTTATAGAGTTCTAGCTACAAGGCAGATGAGTCCAACTTGTCTACATAAAGAGAGGTAGCTACATGGCAGTGTACTGCAAAATTTCCATATACAGAGTTCTAGCTACATGGCATATGTTTCTAACGTGTCCATATACTGAGAGCTAGCTACTTGGCAGACAAGTCCAATATGTTCATAGATAGAGAGCTACCTATTTGTCAGATCACTGCAACATATCCATGTACAGAGAGCTAGCTATATGGCAGACGAGTCCAAAATGTCCATATATAGAGAGTGAACGACTTGGCAGTGTAGTGCAACATTTCCATGTTCAGAGTTCTAGGTACAAGGCAGATGAGTCCAACTTGTTTATGTACAGAGAGCTAGCTACATGGCAGGGTAGTGCATCATTTCCATATACAGAGTTCTAGGTACATGGCAGATGTGTCCAACGTGTCCATACAATGAGAGCTAGCTACATGGCAGATCAGTCCACTATGTACATATTCAGGGTACTAGCTACATGGGAGATGTGTCCAACGTGACCATATACTGATAGCCACCTACATTGCAGATAAGTCCAATATGTTCATATACAGAGAGCTTCCTACTTTGCAGATATGTCCAACATATCCATGTACAGAGAGCTAGCTACATGGCAGACAAGTCCAAAATGTCAATATACAGAGAGCAAGCTACATGGCAGACGAGTTCAAAATGTCCATA
>NW_006409101.1:142798-143377 GCF_000296735.1 Chrysochloris asiatica
AGTGCAATATGTACATATACAGAGTTAGAGTTACATGGTAGATGTGTCCAATGGGACTATATACTGAGAGCTAGCTACATGGCAGAGTAGTCCAACATGTCCATATTCAGGGTCATACCTACATGGCAGATGTGTCCAACGTGTCCATATACTGAGATCCACCTACAGGGCAGACAAGTCTGATTTGTTCATATACAGAGAGTTACCTACTTGGCATATCAGTCCAACATATCCATGTACAGAGAGCTAGCTATAAGGCATGAGTGTCCAAAATGTCCATATTCAGAGAGCTAGGTATATGGCAGAGTGGGGCACCATTTTTATGTACAAAGTTCTAGTTACAAGGCATATGAGTCCAACTTCTCTATATACAGAGAGCTAGCTACATGGAAGAGTAGTGCAACATTTCCATATACGGAATTCGAGCTGCATGGCAGATGTGTCCAACTTATCCATATACTGAGAGCTAGCTACATGGCAGAGCAGTCCAACATGTCCATATTCAGGGTAGTAGCTACATGGCAGATGTGCCCAATGTGTCCATATACTGAGAGCCACCTCCAGGGCAGACAAGTCCAA
>NW_006409101.1:145022-147147 GCF_000296735.1 Chrysochloris asiatica
ATGAGTCCAATTGGTCTATATACAGAGAGCTAACTACATGGCATCGTAGTGCAACATTTCAATATACAGAATTCTAGCTACATGGCAGATGTGTCCAACGTGTCCATATACTGAGAGCTAGCTATATAGCAGACAAGTCCAATACATTCATATAAAGAAAGCTACCTACTTGTTAGTTCAGTCAAACATATCCATGTACAGAGAGCTAGCTGCATGGCACGGTAGAGAAACATTTCCAAATACAGAGTTCTGGATACAGGGCAGATCATTCAAACTTTTCTATATAGAGCGAGCTAGCTACATGGCAGAGTAGTGCAACATTTCCATATAGAGAGTTCGAGCTACATGGCAGATGTGTCCAACCTGTCCATATACTGACAACTAGCTACAGGGCAGACAATTCCAATATGTTCTTAGACAGAGAGCTTCCTACTTGGCAGATCAGTCCAACAAAACCATGTACAGAAAGTTAGCCACATGGCAGGGTTGTGCAACATTTCCATATACAGAAGTTCTAGCTAAAAGGCAGATGAGTCCAACTTGCCTATATACAGAGAGGTAGATACATGGCAGAATTGTGAAACATTTCCATATACAGAGTTCTACCTACATGGCAGATGTGTCCATTTATCCATATACTGAGAGCTATTGACATTGCAGAGGAGTCCAACATGTCCATATTCAGGGCAGTAGCTAAATGGGAGATGTGTCCAACATGTACATATATTGAGAGCTAGCTAGATGGCAGGGTAGTGCACCATTTCTATATACAGAGATCTAGCTCAAGGCAGATGAGTCCAACTTCTCTATATACAGAGAGCTAGCTACATGCCAGGTAGTGCAACATTTACATATATAGAGTTATTGCTACAAGGCAGATGAGTCCAACTTCTCTATATACAGAGAGCTAGGTACATGGCAGAGTACTCCAACATGTCCATATTGAGGTTTCTGGCTATATGGCAGATGTGTCCAACGTGTCCATACACTGAGAGCTAGTTACTTGGCAGAGCAGTCCAACATGTCCATATACAGAGTACTAGCTACATAGCAGATGACTCCAACATGTCCATATGCTGAGAACTAGCAACATGGCAGACAAGTCCAATATGTTTATAAACAGAGAGCTACCTACTTCACACATTAGAGTAACATATCCATGTACAGAGTGCTAGCTACATGACAGAAGAGTCCAAAACGTTCATATACAGAGAGCTAGCACCATGGCAGTGTAGTGCTTCATTTCCTAATACAGAGTTCTAGGTACAGGGCAAATGAGTCCAACAAGTGTATATATAGAGATCTAGCTACATAGTAGAGAATTGCAAGACTTCCATATACAGAGTTCAAGCTACATGGCAAATATGTCCAACGTGTCCATATACTGAGAGCTAGCCATTTCGCAGATGAGTTCAATATGTTCATATACAGAGAGCTAATTACTTGGCAGATCAGTCTAACATATCCATGTTCAGAGAGCTAGCTACATAGCAGATGAGTCCAAAATGTCCATATGCAGAGAGCTAGCTATATGGCAGTGTAGTGCAACATTTCCATATACAGACTTCTAGGTACAAGTCAGATGTGTCCATCTTGTCTATATAGAGAATGCTACCTACATGGCAGAGTAGTGCTTCATTTCCATATACACAGTTCAAGCTACATGGCAGATGAGTCCAAAGTGTTTATATACTGAGAGCTAGCTACATGGTAGACAACTTCAAAATGTTCATACACAGAGAGCACCTACTTGACAGATTAGTTCGACATATCCATGTACAGAGAGCTATCTACATGGCATACGAGTCCAAAATGACCATATACAGAGAGCTAGGTACATGGCAGGGTAGTGTAACATTTCCATATACAGAGTTCTCGCTACAAGGCAGATGAGTCCAACTTGTCTATATATAGAGATCTAACGTCATGGAAGGGTAGTTCAACATTTCACTATAAAGAGTTCTAGGTACATGGTATATGTTTCCAATGTGTCCATATACTGAGAACTAGCTACATGTCAGACAATTACAATATGTTCATATAGAGAGAGTTACCTACTTGGAAGATCAGTCTAACATATCCATGTACAGAGAGCGAGCTTCATGGCAGACGAGTCCAAAATGTC
>NW_006409101.1:147567-156909 GCF_000296735.1 Chrysochloris asiatica
GCAACATTTCCATATACAGAATTCTAGGTACATGACAGATGTGTCCAACGTGTCCATACACTGAGAGCTAGCTACATGACCGAATTGTCCAACATGTCCATACACATGGTACTAGCTACATGTCAGATGAGTTCAACATGTGCACATACTGAGAGATAGCTACATGGCAGACAAATCCAATACATTCATATACAGAGTGCTACCTACTTGGCAGATCAGTTCAACATATCCATGTACAGAGAGCTAACTACATGGAAGATGAGTCCAAAATATCCATATACAGACAGCTACCTACGTGGCAGGGTAGTGCAATATTTTCATATACAGAGCTCTAGCTACAAGGCAGATGTGTTGAAGGTTTCCATACATTGAGAAACAGCTACATGGCAGAGTAGTGAATTATTTCCATATACAGAGATCAAGCTACATGGCAGATGAGTCCAAAGTGTTCATATGAGCTAGCTACATGGCAGACAAGTCCAATATGTTCATATACAGAGAGCTAATTACTTCACAGATCAGTATAACTTATCAATGAATAGAGAGCTAGCTACATGGAATAGGTGACTAAAATGTCTATATACAGAGAGCTAGCTACATGACATGGTAGTGCAACATTTCCATTTACAGAGATCTAGCTCCATGGTAGATGTGTCCAAGGTTTCCATAAATTGAGTGGTACCTACATGGCAGACAAGTCCAATATGTTCATATAAAGAGGCCGACCTACTTGGCAGTTCAGGTCAACAAATCCATGTACAGCGAGCTACCTACATGGCTGATGACTCCAACATGTCCATATACAGAGAGCTAGCTACATGGCATGGTAGTGCCACATTTCCATATACAGAGTTCTCGCTACAAGGCAGATGAGTCCAACTTGTCTATGCACAAAGAGCTAGCTACATGGCAGTGTTTAGTAACATTTCCATATACAGAGCTCTAGCTACATGGCAAATGTGTACAAGGTATCCATATTCTGAGAGTTAGCTACATGACTGACAAGTCCCATATGTTCATATACAGAGAACTACCTACTTTCCAGGTGAGTGCAACATATTCATGTACAGAGAGCTACCTACATGGCTGACAACTCCAAAATATCCATATACAGAGAGCTAGCTATATGTCTGTGTAGTGCAATATATCCATATACAGACTTCTACCTACAAAGTAGATAAGTCCAACTTGTATATCTATAGAGAGCTAGCTACATGGCCGAGTAGTCCGACATGTCCATATTCAGTGTACTAACTACATGGCAGACATGTCCATCATGTCCATATACTGATAGCCCCCTACATCGCAAACAAGTCCATTATGTTTATATCCAGAGAGCTACCTACTTTGCAGATTGGTCCAATATATTCATGTACAGAGCACTAGCTACATGGCAGGCGCGTCCAAAATGTCCATATACAGAGAGCTAGCAACATGGCAGGGTAGTGCAACATTTCCATATACAGAGTTCTAGCTACCAGACAGATGAGTCCAACTTGTCTATATACAGAGAGCTAACTACATGGCAGAGTAGTGCAACATTCCCATACACAGAATTCTAGGTATATGGCAGATGTGTCCAACATGTCCATATACTGAGAGAAACCTACAGGGAAAACAAAGTCCAATATGTTCATACACAGAGAACTATCTTCTTGGCAGATCAGTTCCAAAAATCCATATACAGAGAGCTAGTTTCATGGCAGGGTAGTGAACCACTTCTATTTACAGAATTCTAGGTCCAAGGCAGATGAGTCCAACTTGTCTATATACAGAGAGCTAGCTACATGTCAGAGTAGTGCAACATTTCCTTATAGAGAATTCAAGCTACATAGCAGATGTGTCCAACTTGGCCATATTCTGAGAGCTAGCCAAATGGCAGAGTTTTCCAACATGTCTATATTCAGGGAAGTAGCTTCATGACAGATGTGTCCAACGTGTTCATATACTGAGATCCACATACAGGGCAGGAAAGTCCTATATGTTCATATACAGAGAGCTACGTACTTGGCAGATCAGTGTAACATATCCATGTATAGAGAGCAAGCTACATGGCACACGAGGCCAAAATGTCCATATACCGAGAGCAATCTACATGGCAGGGTAGTGTAACATTTCCATATACAGAGTTCTAGCTACAAGGCACATGAGTACAAATTGTCTATATACAGAGAGCTAGCTACATGGCAGAGTAGTCCAACATGTCCATATACTGAGAACTAGCTACATGGCAGACAAGTTCAATATGTTCATAAACAGAGAGTTACCTACTTCGCAGATCAGTGTAACATATCCATGTACAGAGAACTAGCTACATGGCAGACGAGTCCAAAATGATCATATAGAGAGAGCTAGCTAAAAGGCAGAGTTGTCCAAAATGACCATATTCAGGGTAATAGCTACATGGCAGATGTGTCCAATGTGTCCATATATTGAGATCAACCTACAGGGCAGACAAGTCCAATATGTTCATACACAGAGAGATAGCCACTTGGCGGAACAATACAACATATCCATGTACAGAAAGCTAGCTACATGGCTAGCGAGACCAAAATGTCCATATACAGTGAACTATTTACATGGTAGGGTAGTGAAACATTTCTATATACAGAGTTCTAGCTACAAGGCAGATGAGTGCAACTTGTCAATATACAGAGAGCAAGCTACATGTCCGAGTAATGCACCATTTCCATATACAGAATACGAGCTACATGGCAGATGTGTCCAACGTATCCATGTACTGAGAGCTACCTACTTGTAGGAGTAGTCAAACAGGTCCATATTCAGGGTACTAGCTACATGGCAGATGCGTTCAACATGTCCATATACTGAGAGCCACCTACATTGCAGACTATTCCAATATTTTCATATACAGAGACATAACTACTTGGCAGATATGTCCAACATTTCCATGTACAGAGAGCTAGCTACGTGGCAGATGTCCATATACAGAGAGCTAGCTGCATGGCAGAGTAGTGCAACATTTCCATATACAAAGTTCTAGCTAGAAGGCGTATGAGTACAACTTGTCTATATAGAGAGAGCTAGTTACATGGCAGAGTAATGCAACATTTCCATATACAGAGTTCTAGGTACATGTCAGATGTGTACAATTTGTCCATACACTGAAAGCTAGCTACATGATACAGCATTCCAGCAATCTATATACAGGGCACTTGTTACATATTAGAAGAGTTGAACATGTCCATATTTTGAGAGCTAGCTACATGGCAGACAAGTCTAATATATTCATATACAGGGTTCTAGTTACATGGCAGATCAGTCCAACATATCAATATAAGAGATCTAGCTACATGGAAGATGCGTTCAAAATGTCTATATACAGAAAGCTAGCTACATAGCAGGGTAGTGTAACATTTCCATATACAGATTTCTAGGTACAAGGCAGATCAGTCCAACTTGTCTATATATAGTGATGTAAACTTATGGCAGGGTAGTGAAACATTTCCATATACAGAGTTCAAGCTACATGGCAGATGTGTCAAAGGTGTGCATATACAGAGAGCTAACTACATGGAAGACAAGTCCTACATGTTCATATACAGAGAGGTACCTACTTGGCCAATAAGTCCAACATATCCATGTACAGAGAGCTAGCTATATGGCAGATGAATCCAAAATGTCCATATATAGAGAAATAGTTACATGGCAGGGAAATGAAACATTTCCATATATAGAGTTCTTGCTACAAGGCAAATGAGTCCAAATTGTCTACATACAGAGAGCTAGCTACATGACAAAGTATTCCAACATTTCCATATACAGGGTTCTAGGTATATGGCAGATGTGTCCAACGTGTCCATACACTGAGAGCTAGCTACATTGCAGAAAAATCAAACATGTCCATATACAGAGTACTAGCTACATGGCAGATGAGTCCAACATGTCCATATACTGAGAACTACATGGTAGACAAGTCCTATATGTTCATAAGCATAGAGCTACCTACTTCACAGATCGGTGTAACATATCCATGTATAGAGAGCTAGCTACATGGCAGATGAGTCCAAAAGGTCCATATACAGAGAGCTAGCTACATGGCAGGGTAGTGCAACAATTCCATATAAAAAGTTGTAGCTACATGGCAGATGTGTACAAGGTGTCCATATATTGAGAGCTACGTAGATGCCATGCAAGTCCAATACGTTCATATACAGAGAGCCAACTACTTGGAAGATCAGTAAAACATATCCATGTATAGAGAGAGCTAGCTACATGGCAGACGAGTCCAAAATGTCCTTAAACAGAGAGCAAGCTACATTGCAGGGTAGTGGAACATTTCCATGTACAGAGATCTAGATACATGAAAGATGTGTGCAATGGTTCCATATACTGAGAGCTAGTTACATGGCAGAGCAGTCCAAAATGTCCATATACAGGGTACTAGGTACATGTCGGATGAGTCCAACATGTCCATATATTGAGAGCTAGCTACATGGCAGACAAGTCCTATATGTTCATATACAGAGAACTACCTACTTGGCAGATCAGTCCAACATATCCATGTCCAGAGAGTTAGCTACATGGCAGAGGAGTCCAAAATCTCCATATACATGGCTAAGTAGGGCAACATTTCCACATACAGAGTTCTAGCTACAAGGCATATGAATCAAAATTGTGTATATACAGAGAGCAAGCTACATGGCAGAATACTCCAACATGTCCATATTCAGAGTTCTAGCTACATGGCAGATGTGTACCACTTTTCCATATACTGAGAGCTAGATACATGGCACACAAGTTCAATATGTTCATATAGAGAGAGCAACCTACTTGGCAGATCAGTCCTACATATCCTTGTACACAGAGCTAGCTACATGGCAGATGAGTCCAAAATGTGCATATACAGAGTACTAGCAACATGGTAGATGAGTCCAACATGTCCATATACTGAGAATTAGCTACTTGGCAGATGAGTCCAGAATGTGTATATTTAGAGGGCTAGCTACAAGGCAGACGAGTACAAAATGTCCATATACAGAGAGCTACCTACGTGGCAGGGTAGTGCAATATTTCCATATACAGTGTTCTAGCTACATGGCAGATGTGTTCAAGGTTTCTATACACAGAGAGCCAGCTACATGGCAGAGTAGTGAATCATTTCCATATACAGTGTTCAAGCTACATGGCAGATGAGTCCAAAATATTTATATAATGAGAGCTAGTTTCATGGCAGACAATTCCAATACGTTCATGTACAGAGAGCTAATTACTTCGCAGATTAGTATAACATCTACTGAGAGCAAGCTAAATGACAGATGAGACTAAAATGTCCATATACAGAGAGCTAGCTACATGAGAGTGTAGTGCAACATTTCCACATACAGTTTTCTAGCTACAAGGCAGATGATTCCTACTTGTCGATATACAGAGCTACCAACATGACAGTGTAGTCCAACATTTCCATACACAGAGTTCTAGCTACATGGCAGATGTTTCCAACGTATCCATATACTGAGAGCTAGCTAAATGGTAGACAAGTCCAATATATTCATATACAGAGGGCTACTTACTTGGCAGATCAGTCCAACATATCCATGTACAGAGAGCTAGTTACATGGCAGACGAGTCCAAAATGTCCATATACAGAGAGCTAGTTACAAGACAGTGTAGTGCAACATTTCCATATACAAAGTTCTAGCTACAAGGAAAATGAGTCCAACTTGTCTTTATACAGAGAGCTACCTACATAGCAGAGTAGTTCACCATGTCCATATTCAGGGTAGTGGATACATGGCAGTTGTATCCAATGTGTCCATACACAGAGAGCTAGCTACATGGCAGGGTAGCGCAACATTTCCGTATACAGGGTTCTAGTTACGTGGCAGATGAGTTCAAGGTGTCCAAATATTGAGAGCTACCTACATGGCTGACAAGTCCAATATGATCATATACAGAGAACTACCTACATGGCAGATCAGTCCAACATATCCATGTACATAGAGCTAGCTACATGGCAGAAGAGTCCAAAATGTCCATATGCGGAGAGCTAGCTACATGGCAGACAAGTCCAATATGTTCATATACAGAGGGATACCTACTTGCAGGTCAGTCCAACATATCTATGTATGGAGAGCCACCTGCATGGCAGAGGAGTCCAAAATGTCCATATACAGCGAGTTAGGTACAAGGCAGGTTAATGCAACTTTTCCATATACAGAGTTCTAGATACATGGCAAATGTGTGCAACATGTCCACATAGTGAGAGCTAGCTACGTGGCAGAGTATTCCAACATGTCCATATTCAGAGAACTAGCTACATGGCAGATGTGTCCAACTTGTCCATATACTGAGAGCCAATTGCATGGCAGACAAGTGCAATATGTTCATAGACAGAGAGCTAACTTCTTGGCAGATCAGTGTAACATATCCATGTACAGAGAGTTAGCTACATGGCAGATGAGTCCAAAATGTCCATATACAGAGAGCTAGCTGTATGGCAGAGTAGTGCATCATTTCCATATACAGAGTTTAAGCTGCAAGGCAGATGAGTCCAAAGTGTTCAAATATTGAGAGCTACCTACATGGCAGACAAGTTCAATATGTTCATATACAGTGAGCTAACAACTTGGCAGATTAGTCCAACATATCCGTGTACAGAGAGCAAGATACATGGCAGAAGAGTCCAAAATATGCATATACAGAGAGCTAGCTAAATGGCAGGGTAGTGCAACAATTCCATATACAGAGTTCTAGCTACATGGCATATGTTTCTAACGTGTCCATATACTGAGAGCTAGCTACTTGGAAGACAAGTCCAATATGTTCATATCCAGAGAGCTACCTACTTGGCAGATCACTCCAACATATCCATGTACAGAGAGTAGGCTACATGGCAGACAATTCCAAAGTGTCCATATACAGCGAGCTATCTACATCTCAGGGTAGTGCCTCATTTCCATATACAGAGTTCTAGCTACATGGCAGATGTGTCCAACGAGTCCACATACTGAGAGAGAGCTACATGGAAGAGAAGTCCAATATGTTCATACACAGAGACCTACCTACTTGTCAGATCAGTCCAACATATCCATGTACAGACAGCGAGCTACATAGCAGAAGTATCCAAAATGTCCATATACAGGGAGCTAGCCACATGTCAGGGTAGTGTAACATTTCCATATACAGAGTTCTAGCTAAAAGGCAGATGAGAACAACTTGTCTATATACAGAAAGCTAGCTATAAGCAGGGTAGTGCAACATTTCCATATGCAGCATTCTAGCTAAAAAGCAGAAGAGCCAAACTTGTCTGTGTACAGAGAGCTAGCGACATAGCAGAGTAGTACAACATTTCCATATACAGAATTCTAGCTACATGGCAGATATGTACTACATGTCCATATACTGATCGCTACCTATTTTTCAGATCAGTTCAAAATATTCAACCACAGAGAGCTACCTACTTGGAATACCATTCAAACATAACCATGTGCAGAGAGCTAGCTACATGGCTGACGAATCCAAAATGTCCATGTACATAGAGCTAGTTACATGCCAGAGAAGTCCAATATGTTCATATACAGAGAGTTATCTACTTGATAGATCAGTCAAACATATCGATGTATAAAGAGCTAGCTACATGGCAGACGAGTCCAAATGTCCATATACAGAGAGCTAGCTACATGGCAGAGTAGTGCAACATTTGTATATACAAAGTTCTAGCTACAAGGCAGATGAGTACAACTCGTTTATATACAGAGAGTTTGCTACTTGGCAGGGAAGTGCAACATTTCCATATAAAGAGTTCTAGCTATAAGGATTTTGAGTCCAACATGTCCATATACTGAGAGCTACCTACATGGCAGAGTAGTCCAAAATGTCTATATACAGAGTTCTAGCTACAAGGCAGATGAGTACAACTTGACAGTATACAGAGAGCTAACTACATGGCAGCTTAGTGCAACATTTCCATATACAGAGTTAAAACTAAATATCAGATGAGTCCAAAGTGTTCATATACTGAGAGCTAGCAACATGGATGAACAGTCCAATATGTCCATATACAGGGTACTAGCAACCTGGCTAATGAGTCCAACAGGTCCATATAATGAGAGTTAGCTACTTGGCAAACAAGCCCAATATGTTCATATACAGAGAGTTACATACTTTCCAGATCAGTCCAACATATCCATGTACAGAGAGCTAAATACATAGCAGACAAGTCCAAAATGTCCATATAAAGAGAGCTACATAAATGGCAGGGTAGTGCAACATTTCCATACACAGAGTTCTAGTTACAAGGCATATGAGCCCAACTTGCCCATATACAGAGAGCTAGTGACATGGAAGAGTAGTGCAACATTTCAATATACACAGTTCTAGCTACATGGTAGATGTGTCCAACGTGTCCATGAACAGAGAGCTACCTACATGGCAGATCAGTCCAAAATATCCATACACAGAGAGCTAGCTACATGTCAGACGAGTCCAAAATGTCCAAATACAGAGAGGTAAATACATGGCAGAGCAGTCCAACATATCCAAATACAGAGTTCTAGCTACATGGCAGATGTACCCAACATTTCCATATACTGAGAGCTAGCTACATGGCAGGCAAGTCCAATATGTTCATATACACAGAGCTACTTACTTTGCAGATCAGTCCATCATATCCATATACAGAGAGCTAGTTTCATGGCAGATGAGTCCTTAAAGTTCATATACAGAGAGCTAGCTACAAGTCAGGGTAGTGCCACATTTCCATATACAGAGTTCTAGCTACATGGGAGATGTGACTAACGTGTCCATATACTGAGAGCTAGCTACATGGCAAACAAGTCCAATGTGTTCATATACCGAGGGCTACCAACTTGGAATATCACTCCAACATATCCATGTATAGAGAGCTAGATTCATGGCAGATAATTCCAAAATGTCCATATACAGAGAGCTAGCTACTTGGCAGGGTAGTGCAACATTTCCATGTTCAGAGTTTTACTTACATGGTAGATGTTTACAACATTTTCATATATTCACAGCCACCTACATGGCAGACGGAAGAAAATGAAAACAAGTCTAAGAGAGCCAAAATATGACCTTTAATTTATCCCTCCTGAATTTAGAGATCATCTGCAAAACAGATTTGATGCATTAAACACTAAAGACCAAAGACCAGAAGAATTGTGGATGGCATCAAGAACATCATACATGAAGAGAGCAAAAAGTGATTAAGAATACAAGAAAGAAGGAAAAGGTCAAAATGGATGTCAGAGGAGACTCTGAAACTTGCTCTGCAGCATAGAGAAGCTAAAGCAAATAGAAGAATTGAAGAGGTCCAAGAGTTGAACAGAAAATTTCAAAGATCAGCTCAGAGAAGATAAA
>NW_006409101.1:160943-162700 GCF_000296735.1 Chrysochloris asiatica
AGAGTAATCCAACATATTCCTATTCAGTGTAGTAGCTACATAACAGATGTGTCCAACATGTCCATATACTGAGAGCAACCTACAGGGCAGATAAGTCCAATATGTTCATACACAGTGTTTTACCTCTTCGGCAGATCAGTCCAACATATCCATGCACAGAGAGCTAACTACATGGCAGGCTAGTCAAAAATGTCCATATACAGAGAGCTAATTACATGGCAGGGTTGTGCAACATGTCCATATACAGAGTTCTAGATACAAGGCAGATGAGTACAAATAGTCTATATACAGAGAACTAGCTACATGTCAGAGTACTTCAACATGTCCATATTCAGGGTTCTAGCTATATGGCAGATGTCTCCAATGTGCCCATATTCCGAGAGATACCTACATGGCAGACAAGTCCAGTATGTTCATAAACAGAAAGCTACCTACTCAGCAGATCAGTCCAACATATCCATGTACAGAGTACTAGCTACATGGTAGAAATGTAGAAAATCTCCATATAAAGAGATCTAGCTCCTTGGCAGGGTAGTGCAACATTTCTATATATAGAGTTCTAACTACAAGGCAGATGAGTACAATTGGTCTATATACAGAGAGCTAGCTACATGACAGAGTAATGCAACATTTCCATATACAGAGTTCTATCTATATGGCAGATGGGTCGAACATGTCCATATACAGAGAGCTATCTATATAGCTAATGAATCCAAAATATCCATGTACAGTGAGCTAGCTAAATGGCAGATGAGCCTAAAATGTCCATATACAGAGAGCTAGCTACAAGGCAGGATAGTGTAACATTTCTATATACAGAGTTCTATCTCCAAGGCAGATTAGTCAAACTTGTCTATATACACCAGCTAGCTACTTGGCAGGGTTGTGCAGCATTTCCATGTACAGAGTTCTAGCTACATGGCAGATGTGTCCAATGTGTCAATATACCAAGAGCTAACTACATGGCAGAGTAGTAAAACATGTCCATATACAGTGTACTAGATACGTCGCAGAGGAGTACAACATGTCCATTTACAGAGAAATAGCTACATGGCAGAGAAGTTCAATATGTTTATATTCAGGGAGCTACCTTCTTGGCATAGCAGTCAAACATATCCATGTACAGAGAGCTAGCTACATGTCAGACAAGTCCAAAATGTCCATATACAGAGAGCTATCGACATGGCAGTGTAATGCAACATTTCCATATACAGTGTTCTAGCAACAAGGCAAATGGCTGCAACTTTTCTATATACAAAGAGCTAACTACATGGCAGGGTAGAGCAACATTTCCATATACAGAGTTCTAGCTACATGGCAGATGTTTCCAACGTGTCAATGTACTCATAGCTAGATACATGTTAGAGAAATCCAATATGTTCATATACAGAGAGCCACCTACTTGGCAGATGGGTCCAAAATATACATGTACAGAGAAGAGTCGATAATATCCATATACAGAGACCTAACTACATGGCAAGGTAGGGCAACATTTACATATACAGTGTTCTAGCTACAATGCAGATGAGTCCAAATTGTCTATATACAGAGAACTAGCTTCATGGCAGAGTAGTGCACCATTTCCTAATACAGAGTTCAAGCAACATGGCAGACTAGACCTTAATGTCCATATAGAGACAGCTAGTCTACGAATCGGGCTGCGAACCTTAAGGTCAGCGGTTCGAAATTACCAGCTGCTCCGCGGGAGAAAGATGAGGCTTTCTACTCCCGTAAAGATTTACACCCTCGGAAACCCT
>NW_006409101.1:163986-165447 GCF_000296735.1 Chrysochloris asiatica
AGTTCAAGCTACATGGCAGACAAGTGCAAAATGTCCATATACAGAGAGCTAGCTACATGGCAGGGTAGTGCAACATTTTCATATACAGAGTTCTGGTACAAGGCAGATGAGTCCAACTTGTCTATATAAAGAAAACTACGTACTTGATAGTTCAGTCCAACATATTCATATACAGAGAACTAGCTACATGGTAGATACGTCCAATATGTTCATATACAGAGAGCTACTTACTTGGCAGGTCAGTCCAACATATGCATGTACAAAGAGCTAGCTACATGGCATACGAGTCCAAATTGTCCATATACAGAGAGCTAACTAAATGGCAGAGTAGTGCATCATTTCCATGTACAGAGTTCAAGCTACATGGTAGATGAGTTCAAAATGTTCATATATTGAGAGATAGGTACATGGATGAGTAGTACAACAAGTCAATATACATGGAATTAGCTACCTGGCTAATGAGTTCAACATGTCCATATACTTAGAACTAGCTACATGGCAGACAAGTCCAATATGTTCATATACAGAGAGCTACCTAGTAGGCATATCAGTACAACATATCTATGTACAGAGAGCTAGCTACATGGCAGATGAGTCCAAAATGTCCTTATACAGGCAGCTAGCTAAATGGCAGGGTAATGCATCATTTCTATATACAGAGTTCAAGCTACATGGCAGATAAGTCCAAAGTGTTCATATACTGAGAAGTAGCTACATGGATGAGTAGTCCAACATGTCCATATTAAAGGTACTTGCAACCTGGCTAATGAGTCCAACATGTTCATATACTGAGAGCTAGCTACATGGCAGACAAGTCCAAAATGTTCATATACAGAGAGCTACCTACTTGTCAGATCAGTCCAACATATCCATGTACAGCGAGCTAGCTATATGAGAGATGAGTCCAAAATGGTCATATACAGAGAGCATATGGCAGGGTAGTGCAACATTATCATATACAGAGTTCTAGCTACATGGCAGATGTGTACAACATGTCCATATACTGAGAGCTACCTACATGGCAAATCAGTTCAAAATACCCATGCAAAGACAGCTAGCTACATGTCAGACAAATCCAAAATGTCCTTAAACAGAAAGCTAGCTACATGGCAGAATAGTGCATCATTTCCATATACAGAGTTCAAGCTACATGGCAGATGAGTCCAAAGTGTTCATATACTGAGAGCTAGGTACATGGATGAGTAGTCCTACATGTCCATATACATGGCAATAGCTACCTGGCTAATGCGTTCAACGTGTCCATATACTGAGAACTAGCTACATGGCAGACAAGTCCAGTATGTCCATATACAGAGAGCTGACTAGTTGGCATATCAGTCCAACATATCCATGTAGAGTGAGCTATCTACATGGGAGATGAGTCCAAAATGTTCATATACAGAGAGCTAGCTATATGGAAGTGTAGTGCAACATTTCCATATACAACGTTCTAGCTACATT
>NW_006409101.1:166967-168120 GCF_000296735.1 Chrysochloris asiatica
CCAACTTGTCTATATAAAGAAAACTAAGTACTTGGCAGTTCAGTCCAACATATTCATATACAGAGAACTAGCTACATGGTAGATACGTCCAATATGTTCATATACAGAAAGCTACTTACTTGGCAGGTCAGTCCAACATATCCACATACAGAGTTCTACCCACATGGCATATGTGTCCAACGTGTCAATATACTGAGAGCTAGCTACATGGCAGGAAAGTCTAATATGTTCATATATAGAGAGCTACCTACTTGGCAGATCATTCCAACATATCCATGTACAGAGAGCTAGATATATGGTAGACGAGTCCAAAATGTCCATATAGAGAAAGCTAGCTACAAGACAGGGTAGTGAAACATTTCGGTATGCAGAGGTCTAGGTACAATGCAGATGAATCCAACATGTCTATATACAGAGAGCTAGCTACATGGCAGAGTAGTGCAAAAATGCCCATATATACAGTTCTAGGTACAGAGCAGATGTGTTCAACGTGTCCATACACTGAGAAGTAGCTACATGGAAAATAGTCCAATATGTTCATATACAGAGGGCTACCAACTTGGCAGATCAGTCCATCATATCCTTGTAGAGAGAGCAAGGACATGACAGACGAGTCCAAAATGTCCCTATACAGAGAGCTTGCAACATGGCAGGGTACTGCAACATTTGCATATACACAGCTCTAGCTACAAGGCAGATAAGTCTGACTTGTCTATATACAGAGAGCTAGCTACATGGCAAAGCAGTGCAATACTTCCATATAAAGGGTTCTATCTACATGGCAGATGTGCCCAAAGTGTCCATATACTGAGAGCAACTTACATGACAGACAAGTCCAATATGTTCTTATACAGAGAGCTACCAAGTTGGCAGATCAGTCCAACATATCCATGTACAGAGAGCTAGCTACATGGCAGATGAGTCCAAAATGTCCTTATACAGAGAACAAGCAACATGGCATGGTAGTGCAACATTTCCATACACAGAGTTCTAGCTACAAGGCAGATGAGTGCAACTTGTCTATATACAGAGATCTAAATACATGACAGGGTAGTTCAACATTTCCATATACAGAGTTCTAGCTACGTGGCAGATGTGTCCAACGTTTCCATATACTAAGAGCTACTTACAAGTCAGACAATTCCAATATGTT
>NW_006409101.1:169755-170803 GCF_000296735.1 Chrysochloris asiatica
GCTAGCTACATGGCAGGGTAGAGCAACATTTCCATATACAGAATTCAAGCTGCATGTCAGATGAGTCCAAGGTGTTCATATACTGAGAGCTAGCTACATGGATGAATAGTCGAACATGTCCATATACAAGGTACTAGGAACCGGGCTAATGCATCCAACATGTCCATATAATGAGAGTAGCTAGTTGGCAGACAAGTCCAATATGTTCATATACAGAGAGCTACCTACTTTCCAGATCTGTCCAACTTATCCATGTATGGAGAGCTAGTTACATTGCAGACGAGTCCAAAATGTCCATTTAAAGAGAGCTAGATAAATGGCAGGGTAGTGCAACATTTCCATATACAGAGTTCTAGCTACATGGCAGATATGTACAATGTTTCCATGTTCTGAGAGCTAGCTACCTATATGGCAGATCAGTTGAAAATATCCATGCACAGAGAGCTACCTAATTGGCTTATCAATCAAACATATCCTTATGTACAGAGAGCTAGCTACATGGCAGACAAATCCAAAATGTCCACATACAGATAGCTAGTTACATGCCAGACAAGTCCAATATGTTCATATATAGAGAGTTACCTACTTGGCAGATTAATCCAACATATCAGACGAGTCCAAATGTCCATATACCCGAGCTAGCTACATGGTAGAGTAGTGCAACATTTCCATATACAGAGTTCTAGCTACAATGCAGATGAGTACAACTTGTTTATATACAGAGAGCTTGCTACTTGGCAGGGAAGTGCAATATTTCCATATACAGAGTTCTAGCTACAAGGCCAAATAGACCAACATGTCCATACACTGAGAGCTACCTACATGACAGAGTAGTCCAAAATGTCTATATACAGAGTTCTAGCTACAAGGCAGATGAATCCAACATGTCCATATACTGAGAGATAGCTATATGTTAGACAAGTTCAATATGCTCATATACAGAGAGTTACCTACTTGGCATATCAGTCAAACATATCCATGTACAGAGAGCTAACTACATGGCAGAGTAGTGCAACATTTGCATATGCAGAGTTGTAGCTACAAGGCC
>NW_006409101.1:172517-183136 GCF_000296735.1 Chrysochloris asiatica
CTGAGAGCTAGCTACAGGGATGAGTAGTCCTACATGTCCATTTACATGGCAATAGCTACCTGGGTAATGAATTCAATATGTCCATATACTAAGAACTAGCTACATAGCAGACAAGTCCAGTGTGTCCATATACAGAGAGCTAACCTTTGGGATATCAGTCCAACATATCCAGTTACAAAGAGTTAATACATGGCAGACAAGTCCAAAATGTGCATATACAGAGAGCTAGCTACATGACAGGGTAGTGCAAACATTTCCATATGCAGAGTTCTAGCTACGTGGCAGATGTTTTCAAAGTGTCCATATAGTGAAAGCTACCTATATGGCAGAGCAGTTCAAAATATCCATAAACAGATAGCAATCTACATATCAGAGCAGTCCAAAATGTCCATATATAGAGAGCTAACTACATGACAGAGTAGTACATCATTTCCATATATACAATTCAAGCTACATGGCAGATGAGTCCACAGTGTTCATATACTGAGAGCTAGCTACATGGCAGGATAGTCCAACATGTCCATATAAAGAGTACTAGTACATGTCAGATGTTTCCAATGTGTCCATTTAATGAGATCTAGTACATGGCAGTCAACTCCAATATGTTCAATAACACAGAGCTACCTAGTAGCCAGATCAGTCAAACATATCCATGTGCAGAGAACTAGCTCCATAGCAGAAAAGTCCAAAATGTCCATATACAGGGAGCTAACTACATGTCAGGTAGTGCAACATTTCCATATACAGATTTCTAGCTACAAGGCAGATGAGACCTACTTGTCCATATACAGAGAGCTAACAACATGGCAGAGTAGTGTAACATTTCCATTAAGAGTTCTAGCTACATGGCAGATGTGTACAACATGTCCATATACTGTGAGCCAACAACATGGCAGGTCAGTTCAAAATATCCATGAACAGAGAGGTAGCTACATGTCAGAAGAGTACAAAATGTCCTTATAGAGAGAGCTACCTACATGGCAGAGTAGTGCATCATTTCCATACACAGAGTTCAAGCTACGTGGCAGACGAGTCCAAAGTGTTCATACACTGAGAGCTAGGTACATGGATGAGTATTCCTATATGTCCATATACATGGCAATAGCTATCTGGCTACTGAGTTCAACATGTTCATATACTGAGAATTAGCTATATGGCAGACAAGTCCAGTATGTCCATATACAGAGAGCTAACTTGTTGGCATATCCGACATATCCATGTACAGAGAGCTAGCTACATGGCAGACGAGTCCAAAATGTCCATTTACAAAGAGCTAGCTACATGGCAGAGTAGTGCAACATTTCCATATACAGAGTTCCAGCTACAAGGCAGATGAGTTCAACATGTCTAAATACAGAGAGTAAGCTACATGGCAGAATATTGCAACATTTCCATATACATAGTTCTAGCTATATGTCAGATGTGTCCAACACGTCTATGAACTGAGAGCTACCTACATGGCAGATCAATCCAAAATATCCATACACAGAGAGCTAGCCACATGTCAGACAAGTTCAAAATGTCCATATACAGAGAGTTACCTACTTGGAAGATCAGTCCAACATATCCATATACAAAGAGCTAGCTACTTGTCAGTCGAGTTCAAATGTCCATATACAGAGAGCTAGCTACATGGCAGAGTAGTGCAACATTTCCATATACAGAATTCTAGCTACAAGACAGATGAGTACAACATGTCTACATACAGAGAGCTAGCGACATGGCAGAGTAGTGCAACATTTCCATATACAAATCTCTAGCTATGTGTCAGGTATGTACAACGTTTCCATATACTGACAGCTACCTATATGGCAAATCAGTCCAAAATATCCATGCACAGAGAGCTACCTACTTGGCATATCAATCAAACATATCCATGTAAAGAAAGCTAGCTACTTGGTAGAAGAATCAAAAATGTCCATATACAGTGAGCTAGCTACATGCCAGACGAGTCCAATATGTTCATATACAGAGAGTTACCTAGTTGGTAGATCAGTCCAACATATCAATGTACAGAGAGCTAGCTACATGACAGACAAGCCCAAAATGTCCATATACAGAGAGCTAGCTACATGGCAGAGCGGTGCAACATTTCTATGTACAGAGAACTAGCTACAAGGCAGATGAGTACAATTAGTCTATATACAAAGAACGAGCTACATGGCATGGTAGTGCAACATATCCATATGTAGCGTTCTAGCTACATGGCCAATGAGTCCAACTTGCCCATATACTGAGAGCTATCTAAAAGAGAGAGTAGTCCAACATGTCTATATACAGAGGACTAGCTGCAAGACAGATGAGTCCAACCTGTCCATATACATTGAGCTAGCTACATGGCAGGGTAGTGTAACATTTCCATATAAAGTGTTCTAGCTACATGGCAGATGTGTGCAACATGTCCATATACTGAGAGCTAGCTATATGGCAGAGTATTCCAACCTGTCCATATTCAGGGTACTAGCTACATGACAGAGGTCTCCACCTACATGGCAGACAAGTCCAATATGTTCATATACAGAGAGCTACCTTCTTGGCAGACCAGTGTAATATATCCATTTACAGAGAGTTAGCTACATGGCAGAATGGTACAAAATGTCCATATACAGAGAGCTAGCAACATGGCAGTGTAGTGCAACATTTCCATATACAGAGGTCTAGCTATGTGGCAGATGAGTCCAAGGTGTCCAAATATTGAGAGCTACCTACATGGCAGACAAGTCCAATGTGTTCATATACAGAGAGCTACATACTTGGCAGATCAGTCAAACATATCTATGTACAGAGACGTAGCTACATGGCAGACTATACCAAAATGTCCATATACAGTGAGTTAGCTACATGGCAGAGTAGTGAAATTTTTCCATATAGAGAGTTCTAGCTACATGGCAGATATGTCCAACGTGTCCATATACTGGGTGGTAGCTACATGCCACAGTAAACCAACATGTCCATAAACAGGGTACAAGCTACATTGCTGATGGATCCAACATGTCCATATACTGAGTGCGAGCTACATGGCAGACAAGTCTAATATGTTCAAATACAGATAGCTACCTACTTGGCAGATCAGTCCAACATATCCAGGTACAGAGAGCTAGCTACATATCAGACGAGCCCAAAATGTCCATATACAGCGAGCTAGCTACATGGCATGGTAGTGCAACTGCTCCATATACAGAGTTATAGCTACATGGCAGATGTGTCCAACGTGTCCATATACTGAGAGACAACTACATGGCAGAAAAGTCCAATACGTTAATATACAGAGAGCTACCTGCTTGTCAGATCAGCCCAACATATCCATGTACAGACAGATAGCTACATGGCACACGTGTTCAAATTGTCCATATACTGAGAGCTAGCTACGTGGCAGGGTAGTGCAACATTTCTATATACAAAGTTCTAGCTACAAGGCAGTGGAGTGTAACTTGTCTATATACTGAAAGTTACCTACATGGCAGAGTAGTGTAACATTTCCATATACTGAGTTCTAGGTACATGGCAGATGTGTCCAACGTGTCCATGCACTGAGAGCTAGCTACATGGTAGTGCAGTCCAACATGTCCATATACAGGGTACTAGCTACATGGCAGATGATTCCAATATGTCCATATAATGAGAGCTAGCTACCTGACAGACAAGTCCAATATGTTCATATATAGAGATCTACCTACTTCACAGATCAGTGTAGCATATCAATGCACAGAGAGTTAGCTACATGGCATACAAGTCCAAAATGTCCCTATACAGAGAGCTAGCTACAGGGCAGGGTAATGCCACATTTCCATATACAGAGTTCTAGTTACATGGCAGATTTGTCCAAGGTGTCCATATATTGAGAGTTACCTACATGGCAGACAAGTCCAATATGTTCATATACAGAGGGCTACCTACTTGGGAGATCAGTCCAACATATCCATGTACAGAGAGTTATCAACATGGCAAACGATTCGAAAATGTTCCTGTACAGAGAGCTAGCTACATGGCAGGGTACTGTAACATTTCCATATAAAAGAGTTCTAGTGACAAGGTAGATGAGTCCAACTTGTCTATATACACAGAGTTAGCTACATGGCAGACAAGTCAAAAATGTCGCTATATAGAGAGCTTCCTACATGGCAATGTAGTGCTACATTTCCATATACAGGGTTCTAGTTACATGGTAGATGTGTCCAATGTGTTCATATACTGAGAGCTAGCTGCATGGCAGACAAGTCCAATATGTTCATATACATAGGGCTACCTACTTGACAGATCAGCCCAACATATCCGTGTACTAAAAGCTAGCCACATGGCCTGCAAGTCGAAAATGTCCCTATACAGAGAGTTAAATACATAGCAGGGTAGTGAAACATTTCCACATAAAGTGTTCTAGCGACAAGGCAGATGAGTCCAACTTGTCTATATACAGAGAGATAGCTACATGGCAGAGTAGTGCAACACTTCCATATACAGAGATCTAGCTACAAGGCAGATGAGTCCAATTTGTCTATATACAGAGAGCTAGCTACTTTGCAGATGAGTCAAAAATGTCCATATACAGAGAGCTACCTGCTTGGCAGAGTAGTGCAACATTTCTATAGGCAGAATCATAACTATAAGGCAGTTTAGTCCAACTTGTCTATATACAGGGAGCTAGCTACATGACAGAGTAGTGCACCATTTCCATATACAGAGTTCTAGCTAAAAGGCAGATGAGTCCAAATTTTCTATATACAGAGAGCTAGCTACATGGCAGAGTAGTACAACAATTCCATACACAGAGTTCTAATTACATGGCAGATGTGCCCAACGTGTCCATATACAGAGAGTACTAAATGGAAGAGTAGTCCAACATCTCCATATACAGGATAATAGCAACATGGGAGATGGGTCCATCGTGTCCATATACTGAGAGCTAGCTACATGGCAGAGTAGTGCAACATTTCCATATACAAAGTTCTACTTACGTGGCAGATGTGTTCAAAATGTCCAAATATTGAGAGCTACCTACATGGCAGACAAGTCCAATATGATCATATACAGGAGCTCCCTACTTGGCAGATCAGTCCAACATATCCATGTACAGAGAGCTAGTTACATGGCAGAAGAGTCCAAAATGTCCATATACAGTGAGCTAGCTTCATGACAGACAATTCCAATATGTTCACATACAGAGGGATACCTACTTGGCAGATCAGTCCAACATATCCATGTATAGAGAACCAGCTACATGTCAGAGGAGTCCAAAATGTCCATAAACAGCGAGCTAGCTATATGGCAGTGTAATGTAACATTTCCATATACAGTGTTCTAGCTACAAGGCACATATACTGCCACTTACATTGCAAACATGTTCAATATATTCATATACAGAGAGCTACCTTCATGGCAGACAAGTCCAATATGATCATATACAGGAGCTCCCTACTTGGCAGATCAGTCCAACATATCCATGTACAGAGAGCTAGCTACATGATAGACAAGTCCAAAATGTCCATATACAGAGAGATAGCTACATGACATGGTAGAGCAACATGTCCATGTAAAGAGTTTTAGCTACAAGGCACATGCGTCATACTTATCTATATACAGAGAGGTAGCTACATGGCAGAGTAGTGCAACATTCCCATATACAGAGGACTATGTACACGGCAGATGTTTCCAACATGTCCATATACTGAGATCTAGCTACATGGCAGACAAATCCAATATGTTCATATGCAGAGAGCTACCTCCTTGACAAATCAGTCAAACATATCCATGTACAGAGAGCTAGCTACATGGCAGACAATTCCAAAATATCCATATACAGCAAGCTAGCTACATGGCAGGGTCGTGCAACATTTTAATATACAGAGTTCTAGCTACATGGCAGTTGAGTCCAACATGTCCATATACTGAGAGACAGCTACAAAGCAGACAAGTTCAATATGTTCATATACAGTGAGCTACCTACTTGTCAGATCAGTCCAACATATCCATGTACCGAGAGCTAGCTATATGTCAGAAGTGTCCAAAAATATCCATATACACAGAGCTAGTCACATGGCAGGGTAGTGTAACATTTCCATATACAGAGTTCTAGCTACAAGGCAGATGAGTGCAACTTGTCTATATACTGAGAGGTACCTACATGGCAGAGTAGTGCAACATTTCCATATACAGAGTTCTAGGTACATGGCAGTTTTGTCCAACATGTCCATATACTGAGAGACAGCTACAAGGCAGACAAGTCCAATATGTTCATATACAGAGGGCTACTTACTTCACAGATCAGTGTAACATATCCACGTACAGAAAGTTAGGTACTAGCAATACGAGTCCAAAATGTTGCTATAAAGAGTGCTAGCTACATGGCAGGGTAGTGAAACATTTCCATATAAAAGAGCTCTAGCGCCAAGGTTGATGAGTCTAACTTCTCTATATACTGAGAGCTAGCAACATGGCAGACGAGTTCAAAATGTCGCTATACAGAGAACTCGCTACATAGCAGAGTAGTGCAACATTTCCAAATACAGGGTTTTAGCTACATGGCAGATGTGCCCAACGTGTTAATATACTGACAGCTAGCTACATGACAGACAATTCCAATATGTTCATATACAGAGGGCTACCTACTTGGCAGATCAGTCCAACATATCCATGTGTAGAGAGCTAGCTACATGGCAAAGGAGTCGAAAATGTTCGTATACAGAGAGCTTGCTACATGGCAGAGTAGTGAAACATTTCCATATAAAGAGTCCTAGCTAAAAGGCAGATGAGTCCAACTTGTCTGTGTACAGAGACATTGCTATATGGCAGAGTAGTGCAACAATTCCATATACAGAGTTCTAGCTAAAAGGCAGATGAGTCCAATTTGTCTATATACAGAGAGCTATCTACATTGCATACGAGTTGAAAATGTCCGTATACAGAGATCTACCTACTTGGCAGGGTAGTGCATCATTTCTACATACAGAGTCATAACTACAAGGCAGATTAGTCCAACTTGTCTTTATACAGAGAGCTAGTTACATGACAGAGTAGTGCAGCATTTCCGTATACAGAGTACTAGCTACAAAGCAGATGAGTCCAAATTGTCTCTATACAGAATGCTAGCTACATGGCAGAATAGTGCAACACTTCCATATAGAGAGTTCTGTCTACATGACAGACATGTCCAACGCGTCCCAATATTGAGATCCACCTACATGGCAGACAAATTCAATATGTTCATTTACAGAGAGCTACTTATTGGCAGATCAGTCTAATATATCCATACACAGAGAGCTAGTTACAAGGCAGACCAGTCCAAAATGTCCATATACAGTGAGCTAGCTACCTGGCAGTGTAGTGCAACATTTCCATGTACAGTGTTCGAGCTACAAGGCAGATGAGTCCACCTTGTCTATATACAGAGAGCTAGCTACATGGCAGAAAAATGCAACATTTCCATTTACAGAGTTCTAGGTAAATGGCAGATGTGTCCAACGTGTCCATACACTGAGAGCTAGCTACATCGTAGAGCAGTCCAACATGTACATATACAGGGAACTAGATACATGGCAGATGAGTCCAACATGTCCATATACTGAGAGCTAGCTACTTGACGGACAAGTCCAATATGTTCATATAGAGTGAGTTAACTACTTGGCAGATGATTTCAACTTATCCATGCACAGAGAGCTATCTATATGGTAGACGAGTCCAAAATGTCCATATGCAGTAGAGCTAGCTCCATGGCAGGGTAGTGCAACATCAAAATATACAGAGTTCTAGCTACAAGGTAGATGAGTCCAACTTGTCTATATAAAGCGATCTAAATACATGGAAGGGTAGTCCAACATGTCCATATTCAGGGTAGTAGTTACATAGCAGATGTGTCCAACGTGTCCATATACTGACAGCCACCTAAAGGGCACCCAAGTCCAATATGTTCATATATAGAGAGCTACCTACTTGGCAGATCAGTCCAACATCTACATGGCAGACAAGTCCAAAATGTCCATATAGAGAGGGAGCTACATGGCAGGGTAGTGCAAAATTTCCATATACAGAGTTCTAGGTAAAAGTCAGATGAGTCTGACTTGTCTATATAAAGAGAGCTAGCTGCATGGCAGAGTAGTGCAACATTTCCATATACAGAGTTTGAGGTACATGGCAGATGTGTCCAACATTTCCATATACTGAGAGCTAGCTACATGGCAGAGAAGTCCAGTATATTCATATACAGAGAACTATCTACTTCACAGATCAGTGTAACATATCCATGTACAGAGAGCTAGCTACATGGCAGATGAGTCCAAAATGTCCATACACAGACAGCAAGCTACATGGCAGGGTAGCGAAACATTTTCGTTTACAGAGTTCTAGGTACAAGGCAGATGAGTCGAACTTGTATATATACAGAGAGCTACCTACATGAGAAAGTAGTACAACATTTCCATGTACAGAATTCTAGGAACATGACAGATGTGTTCAAAGTGTCCATATACTGAGAGCTAGCTACATGGCAAACAAGTCCAATATGTTCATGTACAGAGAGATACCTACTTTGCAGGGTAGTGCAACATTCCCATATACAGAGTTCTAGCTACATGGAAGATGTGTCCAAGGTGTTCATATACTGAGAACTAGCTATATGGCAGTCAAGTTCAATATGTCCATATACAGAAAGCTACCTACTGGGCCGGTTAGACCAACATATCAATGTACAGAGAACCAGCTACATGGCAGAGTAGTGCATCATTTCAATATACAGAGTTAAAGCTACATGGCAGATGAGTCCAAAGTGTCCACATACTGAAATCAACCTACATGGCAAACAAGTCCAATATGGTCATATACAGAGAGCTACCTACTTTGCAGGTCAGTCCAACATATCAATGTACAGAGAACAAGCTACATGGCAGATGATTCCAAAATGTCCATATACAGTGAGGTCGCCAAATGGCAGCGTAGTGCCACATTTCCATATACAGAGTTCTAGCTACAAGGCACATGAGTCCAACTTGTCTATATACAGAGAGCTAGCTACATCACATAGTAGTGCATCATTTCCACATACAGGGTTCTAGCTGCATGGCAGATGTGTTCAATGAGTCCCAATACTGAGAGCTAGCTACATGGCAAACAAGTTCAATATGCTCATATACAGAGAGCTACCTAGTTGGTAGGTTAGTGCAACATTTCCATATACAGAGTTCTAGCTACATGGCAGATGTGTCCATCGTATCCATATTCTGAGAGGTAGCCAAATGGCAGACAAGTTCAATATGTTCATATACAGAGGGCTAGTTACTTGGCAGATCAGTCCAACATATCCATGTACAGAGAGTTAGCTACATGGCACATGAGTCCAAAATATCCATATAAGGAGAGCTAGTCACATGACAGGGTAGTGCAACTTTTCCACATACAGAGTTCTAGCTACAAGGAACCTGAGACCAACTTGTCTATATACAGAGAGCTATCTACATGGCAGAGTAGTCCAACATGTCCATATTCAGGGTAGTAGCTACATGGCAGATGTGTCCAAATGTCCATATACAGAGAGCTAGCTTCATGGCAGGGTATTGCAACATTTCCATATACAGATTTCTGGTTACGTGGCAGATGTGTTCAATGTGTCCAAATATTAAGAGCTACCTACATGGCAGACAAATCCAATATGATCATATACAGGAGTAACCGACTAGGCAGATCAGTCCAAAATATCCATTTACAGAGAGCTAGGTACATGGCAGAAGAGTCCAAAATGTCCATATACAGAGAGCTAGCTACATGGCAGACAAGTCCAATATGTTCATATACAGAGGGATACATACTTGGCAGATCAGTCAAACATATCCATGTATAGAGAATCAGATACATTGCAGAGGAGTCCAAAATGTCCAAATACAGTGGGCTAGCTACATGGCAGGGTAGTGCAACATTTCCATATACAGAGTTCTAGCTACATGCCAGATGTGTGCAACATGTCCATATACTGAGATTAGCTATATGGCAGAGTATTCCAACATGTCCATATTCAGATTACTAGCTGCACAGCAGATGAGTCCAACTTTTCCATATACTGAGAGCCACCTACATGGCAGACATGTCCAATATGTTCATATAAATAGAGCTACCTACTTGTCAGATCAGTCCAACACATCCATGTACAGAGAGCTACCTACATTGCAGACAATTCCAAAATGTCCATATACAGCACGCTAGCTACATGGCAGGATAATGCAACATATCCATATACAGAGTTCTAGCTACATGGCAGATGTGTCCAACATGTCCATATACTGAGAGACAGCTACATGGCAGACAAGTCCAATATGTTCATATACAGTGAGCTTCCTACTTGTCAGATCGTCCAACATATCAATGTACAGACAGCTACCTATATGGCAGAAGTGTCCAAAATGTCCATATACAGTGAGCTAGCCCCACGGCAGGGTAGTGTAACATTTCCATATACAGAGTTCTACCAACCAGGCAGATGAGTGCATCTTGTCTAAATACTGAGAGCTAACTACATGGCAGAGTAGTGCAACATTTCCATATACAGAGTTCTAGGTACATGGCAGATGTTTCCAACGTGTCCATACACTGAGAGCTAGCTACACGGCAGACAAGTCCAATATGTTCATATACAGAGAGCT
>NW_006409101.1:183966-185078 GCF_000296735.1 Chrysochloris asiatica
CAATGCAGATGTGTCCAATGTGTCCATATACTGAAAGCTAGGTACATGCCTGACAACTCCAATATGTTCATATACAGAGAGCTACCCACTTGGCAGATCAGTCCAACATACCCATGTACAGAGAGCTAGCTACATGGCACACAAGTCCAAAATATCCATATACAGACAGCTCGCCACATTTCAGGGTAGTGCAACATTTTAATATTAAGAGACATAGCTATATGGTAGTGTAGTGCAACATTTCCATGTGCAGAGTTCTAGCTACATGGCAGATGTGTCCAACTTGCCCATATACTGAGAGCTAGCTATAGGGCAGAGTAGTACAACCTGACCATATTCATTGTAGTAGCTACATGGCAGATGTGTCCAACATGTCCATATACTGGGAGCCACCTACAGGGTAGACAAGTCCTATGTGTTCATATACAGAGAGCTACCTACTTGGCACATCAGTCCAACATATCCATGTACAGAGAGATAGCTACATGACAGACGAGTCCAAAATGTCCATAGACAGAGAGATAGCTACATGGCAGACAAGTTCAATATGTTCATATACAGATAGCAACATGTCCCTATAAAGAGTTCTAGCTACAAGGCACATGCGTCATACTTAACTATATACAGAGAGCTAGATACATGGCAGAGTAGTGCAACATTCCCATATACAGAGGACTAGATACATGGCAGATGAGTCCAAAATGTCCATATACAGAGAGCCAGCTACATGGCAGGGTAGTGCAACATTTCTATATACAGAGTTCTCACTACAAGGCTGATGAGTCCAACTTGTCTATATATAGAGATCTAATGTCATGGCTGGGTAGTGCATCGTTTCAATCTACAGAGTTCTAGCTACATGGTTGATATGTCCAACGTGTCCTTATACTGATAAATAGCTACATGGCAGACAATTACAATATGTTCATATACAGAGAGCTACCTACTTTGCAGATCAGTGCAACATATCCTTGTACAGAGAGCTAGCTACATGGCAAAAGAGTCCAAAATGTCCATATACAGAGAGATAACTACCTAGCAGTGTAGTGCAACATTTCTATATACAGAGTTTTCCTTACAAGGCAGTTGAGTCCAACTTGTCTATAAACAGA
>NW_006409101.1:185714-187361 GCF_000296735.1 Chrysochloris asiatica
AAATTGTCCATATACAGAGAGCTACCTACATGGCAGGGTAGTGCAATATTTTTATATACAGAGTTCTAGCTACATGGCAGATGTATTCAAGGTTTCCATACACTGAGAACCAGCTACATGGCAGAGTAGTGAATCATTTCCATATACAAAGTCCAAGCTACAGGGCAGATGAGTTCAAAGTGTTCATATAATGAGAGCTAGAAACATGGCAGACAAGTCCAATATGTTCATAATCAGAGAGCTAATTACTTTGCAGATCAGTATAACATATCCACGTACAGCGAGCTAGCTACTGGACATACAAGAATAAAATGTCCATATACAGACAGCTGGCTACTTGACAGGGCAGTGCAACATTTCCTTATTCAGTGTTTTAGCTACATGAGAGATGTTCCAAGGCATCCATGAATTGAGAGCAATCTAAATGGCAGACAAGTCCAAAATGGCAGATGTGTCCAAAATGTCCATATACAGAGAGCTAGCTACATGACAGGGTAATACAACATGGCAGGGTAGTGCATCATTTCCATATACCGAGTTCTAGCTATATGGCAGAAGTGACAAAAATGTCCATATACTGAGAGCTACGTACATGGCAGACCAGTCCAATATGTTCATATACAGGTAGCTACCTACTTGGCAGATCAGTCCAACACATGCATGTAAAGGGAGCTAGCTACATGGCAGACGTTTCCATATGCAGAGGGCTAGTTACATGGTAGGGTAGTGAAACATTTCTATATACAGAGTTCTAGCTCCAAGGCAAAAGAGTTTATCTTGTCTATATACAGAGAGTTAGCTACATGGCAGAGTAGTGCAACATTATCATATACAGAATTCGAGCTACATGGCAGATGTGTCTAACTTGTCCATATACTGAGAAATATCTACATGGCAGAGTAGTCTAACATGTCCATATTCAGGGTAAGTAGCTTCATGGCAGATGTGTCAAACGTGGTCATATACTGAGAACCACCTTCAGGGCAGAAAAGTCCTATATGTTCATATACAGACAGCTAAGGACTTTTCAGATCAGTCTAACATCCATGTACCGAGAGCTTGCTACTTGGAAGTCGATTCTAAAATGTCCATATACGGAGAGCAAGCTACATGGCAGGGTAGTGCAACATTTCCATTACAGAGTTCTAGCTACAAGGCACATGAGTATAAATTGTCTATAAACAGAGAGCTAGCTACATGGCAAAGCAGTCCAACATGGCCATATACTGAAAATTAGCTACATGGCAACAAGTCCAATATGTTCATAAACAGAGAGCTACCTACTTCGCAGATCAGTATAACATATCCATGTACAGAGAGCTAGCTACATGGCAAAATAATCCAAAATGTCCATATACAGAGAGTTAGCTACATGGCAGAGTAGTCCTACATGTCTATATTCAGTGTGGTAGCTACATGGCAGATGAGTCCAATGTATCCATACACTGAGATCAACCTACAGGAAAGATAAGTCCAATATGTTCATGCTCAGAGAGCTACCCACATGGCAGAACAGTGCAACTTATCCATGTACATAGAGTTAGCTTCATGGGTGGCGAGTTCAAAATGTCCATATACAGAGAGCTAGTTACATGGCAGGGTATTGAAACATTTCTATATACAGAGTTCTAGCTACAAGGCAGATGA
>NW_006409101.1:187661-189584 GCF_000296735.1 Chrysochloris asiatica
TACAGAGAGCTAAATACATGGCAGACTAGTCCAAAATGTCCATATAGAGAGAGCTAGCTAAATGGCAGGGTTGTGAAATATTTCCATATACAGAGTTCTAGGTACAAAGCAGATGAGTCCAACTTGTCAATATTCAGAAACCTAGCTACATGACAGAGTAGTGCAACATTTCCATATACAGAATTCTAGGTACGTGGCAGACATGTCCATAGTGTCCATAAAATGAGAGCTAGCTATATGGCAGAGAGGTCCAACATGTACATATACAGAGTACTAGCTAAAAGGCAGATGAGTCCAACATGTCTATATACTGAGAGCTAGCTACATGCCAGACGAGTCCAAAATACCCATATACAGAGAGCTAGCTACATGGCAGGGTAGTGCAACATTTCCATATATAGAGTTCTTGCTACATGGCAGATGTGTCCAAGGTGTCCTTATACAGAGAGCTAGCTACATGGCAGAGAAGTCCAATATGTTCATATACAGAGAGCTACTTACTTGGCAGATCAGTACAACATATTCATGTACAGAGAGCTAGCTTCATGGCAAACAATTCCAAAAACTCCATATAAACAGAGGTAGCTACGAGGCAGGGTAGTCCACCGTTTCCATATACAGAGTTCTAGCTAGAGAGGGCTTGCTACATGGCAGTGTAGTTCAACATTTCCATATACAGAGTTCTAGCTACATGGCAGATGTGTCCATTGTGTGAATATACTGAGAGCTGGCTACATGGTAGAGTTGTGCAACATGTCCATATACAGGGTACTAGCTACATCACAGAGAAGTCCAACCTGTACATATATTGAGAGCTAGCTTCATGATAGACAAGTCCAATATGTTCATATACAGAGATTTAGCTACTTGGCAGATCAGTCCAACATATCCATGGTCAGAGAACTAGCTACATGGCAGATGAGTCCAAAATGTCCATATACAGAGAGCTAGCTACATGACAGGATAGTTCAACTTTTCCATATACAGAGTTCCAGCTACAAGGCAGATGAGTCCAATTTGTCTATATACAGAGAGCTAGTTACATGGCAGAGTAGTGTAACATTTCCATATACAGAGTTCTAGCTACATGGAAGATGTGTACAACGTGTCCACATACTGAGAGCTAGCTACATGACAGAGTAGTCCAACATGTCCATATTCAGGGTACTAGCTACATGGCAGATGTGTCCAACGTGTTCATATACTGAGAGACACCTACATGGCAGAAAAGTCCAAACTATTCATATACAGAGAGCTACCTACTTGGTAGATCGGTCCAACATATCCATGTACAGAGAGCTTGCTTCATGTCAGACCAGTCCAAAATGTCCATATATAGAGAGCTAGCTACATGGCATGGTAGTGCAAAATTTCCATATACAGAGTTCTAGTTACAATGCAGATGAGTCCAACGTGTCCCTATACTGAAGAGCTAGCTACATGGAAGAGAAGTACAACATGGACTAGCTACATGGCAGATGTATCCTACATGTCCCTATTTTGAAGAGCTAGCCACATGACAGAGTAGTCCTACATGGACATACAATGTGTACTAGCTACATGACAGATGTGTCCAGCGAGTCCATACAGTGAGAGCCACCTACATGGCAGACAACTCCAATATGTTCATATACATAGAGCTATTTTATTCGCAGATTAGTTCAAAATGTTCATGTAGAGAGAGCTCTTTCCATGACAGGATAGTGCAGCATTTCCATATACTGAGTTCTAGCTACATAGCAGATGTGTCAAAAGTGTTCATATACTGAGAGCTACCTACATGGCAGACAAATCCAATATGTTCATATACAGAGATCTACCTACTTGTCAGATGAGTCCAACATATCCATGTATAGAGAGCCAGCTACATGGAAGATGAGTCCAAAATAACCATATACAGCGAGTTAGCTACATGGAATGGTA
>NW_006409101.1:190299-191648 GCF_000296735.1 Chrysochloris asiatica
TGCCCATATATTGAGAGCCAGATACATGTCAGAAAAGTCCAATATGTTCATATACAGAGAGCAACCTGCTTGACAGATAAGTCCAACATATCCATGCACAGAGAGCTGGATACCTGGCAGACGAGTCAAAAATGTCCATATACAGAGAGCTAGATACATGGCAGGGTAGTGCAACATTTCCATATGCATAGATCTAGCTACAAGGCAGATGAGTCCAAATTGTCTATATACAAAGAGCTAGCTACATGGCAGAGTACTCCAACATGTCCATATTGAGGTTTCTGGCTATATGGCAGATGTTTCCAAAGTGTCCATATACTGAGAGCTAGCTACATGGCAGACAAGTGCAATTTGTTCATATACAGAGAGCTACCTACTTGTCAGTTCAGTCCAACATATCCATATACAGAGAGCTAGCTACATGGCAGACGAATCCATAATGTTCATATATAGAGAGAGCTAAGTATTTGGCAGATCAGTCCAACATATTCATGTACAGAGATCTAGCCACATGGGAGACGACTCCATAATGCCCATATACAGAGAGCTAGCTACATGGCCGATGAGTCCAAAATGTCCATATATGTTCATATACATAGAGCTTCCTACTTGGCAGTTCTGTCCAACATATCCATGTACAGATAGCTAGCTCCATGGCAGAAGACGCCAAAATGTCCATATACAGAGAGCTAGTCCATTGGAGGGTAGTGCAACATTTCTATATACAGATTTCTAGCTTCTAGGCAGAGGAGTCCAACCTGTCTATTTATAGAGATCTAACTATCTGGTAGGGTAGTGCAACATATCCATATACAGAATTCTAGCTACATGGTAGATGTGTCCAACGTGACCATATACTGAGAGCTAGCTACATGGCAGACAAGTCCAATATGTTCATCAACAGAGAGCTACGTACTTGGCAGATCAGTCCAACATATCCATGGCAGATGTATCCAACGTGTCTATATATTGAGAATTACTTACATGGCAGGCAAGTCCAATATGTTCATATACAGAGAGTTACCTACAAGGCAGATAAGTCCAACATATCCATATACAGAGAGCTAAATATAAGGCAGATGAGTCCACCTTGTCTATATACAGTGTGCTAGCTACATGGCAGAGTAGTGCAACCTTTCCATATACAGAGTTTGAAGTACATGGCAGATTTGTCCAACTTTTAAAAATATACTGAGAGTTAGCTAAATGGCAGAGAAGTCCAACATGTCCATATTCAGGGTAGTAGCTACATGGCAGATGTGTTCAACGTGTTCATATATTGAGAACCACCTACAGGTCAGACAAGTACTATATGTTCATATACAGAGAGCTACCTACTTGGCAGATCA
>NW_006409101.1:192198-199218 GCF_000296735.1 Chrysochloris asiatica
TGGCAGAGTATTGCAACACTTCCATATACAGAGTTCTAGCTACATGGAAGATGAGTCCAACTTTTCTATATACAGAGAGCTATCCACATGGAAGAGTAGTGCAATAATTCCTTATTAAGACTTCTAGCTACATGGCAGATGTGTCCAACGTGCCCATATACTGAGTGCTAGCTACATGGCAGAGTAGTTCAACATGTCCATATACAGGGTACTAGCTACATGGCAGATTAGTCCAACATGTCCAAATACTGAGAGTTAGCTATATGGCAGACAATCCATTATGTTCATTTACAGAGAGCTACCTACTTGGCAGATCAGTCCAACATATCCATGCACAGAGAGCTGAATACATGGCAGACGAGTCAAAAATGTCCATATACAGAGACTTAGCTACATGGCAGGGTAGTGCAAAATTTCCATATACAGAGTTCTAGCTACAAGGCAGATGAGTCCAACTTGTTTATATTCAGAGAGCTAGGTACAGGGCAGTGTAGTACTACATTTCCATATACAGGATTCTAGCTACATGGCAGATGTGTCCTACATGTTCATATACTGAGAGCTACATATATTTCAGAGAAGTCCAATATGTTCCTATACAGAGAGCAACCTACTTGGCAGTTTAGACCAACATATCCATGTACAGAGAGCTAGCTACATGGCAGACGAGTCCAAAATATCCATATACAGAGAGCTTGCTCCATGGCAGGGTAGTGCAACATTTCCATATACAGATTTCTAGCTTCTAGGCAGAAGAGTCCAACCTCTCTACATAAAGAGATCTAACTATCTGGAAGGGTAGTGCAACATTTCTATATACAGAGTTCTAGATACATGGCAGAAGTGTCCAACGTGACCATATACTGAGGACTAGCTACATGGCAGAGTAGTCCAACATGTCCATTTTCAGGGTAATACCTACATGTAAGATGTGTCCAACTTGCCCATATATTGAGAGGCAGCTACATGGCAGACAAGTCCAATATGTTCATATACAGAGAACTACCTACTTGGCATATCAGTCCAATATATCCATGTACAGAGAGCTAGCAACATGGCAGATTACTCCAAAATGGCCATATACAGAAAGATAGCCACATGGCAGGGCAGTGCAACATTCCATATACAGGGTTCTAGCTACATGTCAGATGTGTCAAAGGTGTTCATATACTGAGAGCTACCTATATGACAGACAAATCTAATATGTTCATATAAAGTGATCTACCTACTTGCCAGATCAGTCCAACATATCCATGTACAGAAAACTGGATACATTGAAGATGAGTCCAAAATGTTCATATACAGAGAGCTAGCTACATGGCAGGGTAGTGGAACATTTCCATATACAGAGTTCTAGCTACAAGGAAGATGAGTTCAACTTTTCTTTATACAGTGATCAAGCTACATGGCAGAGTAGTGTAACATTTCCATATACAGAGTTCTAGGTACGTGGCAGATGTGACCAACGTGACCATATACTGAGAACCACCTACAGGGCAGACACGTTCAATATGTTGATATACAGAGAGCTACCAACTAGGCAGATCAGTCCAACATATCCATGTACAGAGAGCTAGCTACATGGAAGACGAGTCCAAAATGTCCATATAGAGAGAGCTAGCTACATGGCACGGTAGTGCAACATTTCCATATACAGAGTTCCAGCTATAATTTAGATGAGTCCAACTTGTTGCTATACAGAGAGCTAGTTACTTGGCAGAGTAGTGCAACATTTCCATATACAGAGTTCTAGCTACACGGCAGTTGTGTCCAACGTGTCCATATACTCAGAGCTAGCTACATGGCATTGTAGTCCAACAGGTCCATATTCAGGGAACTAGCTACATGGCAGATGTGCCCAATGTGTCCATATACTGAGCTATAGGTACAGGGCAGCATAGTACAACATTTCCATAAAAAGGTTTCTAGCTACATGGCAGATGTGGCCTACGTGTCCATATACTGAGAGCTACCTATATTTCAGACAACTCCAATATGTTCATATATAGAGAGCAAACTTCTTGGCAGATCAGTCCAACATATCCATGTACAGTCAGCTAGCTACATGGCAGACGAGTCCAAAATGTCCATATGCAGAGAGCTAGATACTTGGCAGAGTAATGCAACATTTCCTTATACAGAGTTCTAGGTACATGTCAGATGTGTCCAACGTGTCCATACACTGGGAGTTAGCTACATGGCAGAGCAGTCCAACATGTCCATAATCAGAGTACTAGCTACATGTCATGTGTGTCCCACGTGTCCATATACTGAGAGCCACCTTCATGCCAGACAAGTCCATTATGTTCATATGCATAGAGCTTCCAACTTGGCAGATTAGTCCAACATATCCATGTACAGAGTGCTAGCTACATGGCAGTGTAGTGCAACATTTCCATATACAGATTTCTAGCTACTAGGCAGATGAGCCCAACCTGTCTATGTATAGAGATCTAACTACCTGGTAGGGTACTGCAACATTTCCATACACAGAGTTCTAGCTACATGGCAGATGTGTCCAATGTGTTCATATACTGAGAGCTAGCTACAATGGCAGGGTAGTCCCACATGTCCATATACAGAGTACTAGCAACATAGCAGATCAATCAAACATGTCCATATACTGAGAGTTAGCTACATGGCAGATCAGTCCAGAATGTGCACAGAGGACTAGCTACAAGGCATATGAGTCCAACATGTCTATATACAGAGAGATAGCTACATGGCAGGATAGTGCAACATTTCCATATACAGAGTTCTAGCTACAGGGTATATGAGTCCATCTTGTCTATATAGAGAGAGCTAGCTACAGACCAGGGTAGTGAAACATTACCATACAAAGAGATCTAGCTACATGGCTGATGTGTCCAACATATTCATATACTGAGAGCTAGTTACATGGCAGACAAGTCCAATATGTTCATATACACAGAGCTTCCTACTGGTCAGATAATTCGAACATATCCATGTACAGCGAGCTAGCTACATGGCAGACAAGTCCAAAATGTTCATATAAAGAGAGCTACCCACATGGCAGGGTAGTGCAACATTTCCATATACAGAGTTCTAGCTACATCGCAGATGAGTCCAACTTGTCTATATACAGAGCGCTAACTACATGGCAGAGTGGTGCAACATTTCCATATACAGAGTTCGAGGTACATGGCAGATGTGTCCAACGTTTCCATATACTGAGAACAAGCTACATGGCAAAGTAGTCCAACATGTCTGTATTCAGGGTAGTTGTTACATGGCAGATGTGTTCAACATGTTCATATACTGAGAGCCACTTACAGGGCAAACAAGTCCTATATGTTCATATACAGAGAGCTACCTACTTGGAAGTTCAGTCCAACATATCCTTGTACAGAGAGCTAGCTACATGGCAGATGAGTCCAAAATGTCCATATACAGAGAGTTAACTACATGGCAGGGTAGTGAAAGATTTCCATATACAGTGTTGTAGCTACAAGGCAGATAAGTAAAAATTGGCTATATTCAGAGACCTAGCTACATGGCAGAGAACACCAACATGTCCATATTCAGAGTTCTAGCTATATGGCATATGTTTCCAAAGTGTCCATATACTGAGAGTTAGCTACAAGGCAGACAAGTCCAGTATGTTAATATACAGAAAGCTAACTACTTTGCAGATCTGTGTAACATAACCATGTACAGAGAGCTAGCTACATGGCAGACGAGTCCAAAATGGCCATATACAGATAGCTAGCTACATGACAGAGTAATGCAACATTTCCATATACAGATTTCTAGGTACATTGCAGATGAGTGCAACGTGTCCATACACTGAGAGGGATCTACATGGCAGAGCAGTCCAACATGTTCATATACAGGGTAATAGCTACATGGCAGATGAGTCCAATATGTCCATAAACTGAGAGCTATCTACATGGCAACCAAGTAAATCATGTTCATATACAGAGAGCTACATACAAGGCATGGTAGTACAACATTTCCATATTCAGAGTTCTAGGTACAAGGCAGATGAATCCAACTTGTCTATATACAAAGAGCTAGCTACATGACAGTGTAGTGCACCATTTCCATATATAGGGTTCTAGCTACATGGCAGATGTGTCCAACGTGTCCATATATTGAGAGCTAGCTACATGGCAGATCAGTCCAACATATCCATGTACAGAGAGCTAGGACATGGCAGACAAGTCTAAAATGTTCATATACAGAGAGCTAATTACATGGCATGGTAATGCAACATTTCCAAATACAGAGTTCTAAGTAAAAGGCAGATAAGTCCAACTGGTCTATATACAGAGAGCTAGCTGCATGGCAGTGTAGTGCAACTTTTCCATATATTGTGTTCTAGTTTCATGGCAGTTGTGCCAACATGTCTATATACAGACTGCTAGCTACATGGCAGACAAGTACTATATGTTCATATACAGAGGGCTACCTACTTGGCAGATCAATCCAACATATCCATGTACAGAGAGCTTGCTACATGGCAGATGAGTCCAAAATGTCCATATACAGAGAGCTAGCTAAATGGCACAGTAGTGCAACATTTCCAAATACAGAGTTCTAGGACAAGGCAGATGAGTCCAACTTGTCTATATACAAAGAGCTGGCCACATGGCAGAGTAGTGCAACACTTCTATATACAGAGTTCTAGCTACATGCAGATGTGTCCATCGTGTCCATATACTGAGAGCTAGGTATATGGCAGACAAGTGCAATATGTTCATATACAGAGAGCTACGTACTTGGCAGATCAGTCCAACATATCCATGTACAGAGAGCTATCTAGATGGCAGACAAGACCCTAATGTCAATATACAGAGAGGTAGCTACATGGCACGGTAGTGCAAAGCTTCCATATACAGAGTTCTAGCTACAAGGCAGATGAGTCCAACTTGTCTATATACAGAGATCTAACTACATGTCAGGGTAGTGCAACATTTCCATATACAGAGTTCTAGCAACATATCAGATGTGTCCAACATGTCCATATACTGAGAGTTATCTACTTGACAGAAAAGTCCAACATGTCCATATTCAGGTGTTAGCTACATGGCAGATGTGGCCAATGTGTCCATATACTGACAGCCACCTACATGGCAGACAAGTCCAATATTTTCATATACAATGAACTAACTACTTGGCAGATCAGTCCAACATATACAGTTTTCTAGCTACAAGGTAGATGAGTCCAGCTTGTCTATATACAGAGAGCTAGGTACATGGCAGATTAGTGCAACATTTCCATATACATGGTTCTAGATAAATGTGTCCTATGTGTCCATATTCTGAGAGCTACCTATATGGTTGACTAGTCCAAAATATCCATATACAGAGAGCTAGCTACTTGGCAGAGTAGTGCAACATTTCTGTATACAGAGTTCTAGGCACACGGCCCATGAATACAAATTGTCTATATAAAGAGATCTAGTTACATGGCAGAGTAGTGCAACACTTCCATATACAGAGTTCTAGCTACATAGCAGATGTGTCCAACATGCCCATATACTTAGAACTAGCTATATAACAGACAAGTCCAATATGTTCATATACAGACAGTGACCTACATGGCAGTTCAGTCCAACATATCCATGTACAGAGAGCTACTTACATGGCAGACGAGTCCAAAATGTACATATGCAGAGAGCTAGCTACATGACAAGGTAATCCAACATTTCCATATACAGAGTTCTAGCTACAAGGAAGATGAGTCCAACTTTTCTATATACTGAGATATAATGACATGGAAGGGTAATACAACCTTTCCATATATAGAGTTCTAGATACATGGCAGAAGTGTCCAATGTGTCCGTATACTGAGGGCTAGCTACATGGCAGAGTAGTCCAACATGTCCAAAATCAGGACCCTAGCTACATGGCAAATGTGTCCAACATTCCATATACTGAGAGCCACCTACATGGAAGACAATCCAATACGTTCTTGTACAGAGAGCTACCTACTTGGCGTGTCAGTTCAACATATCCATGTACACAGAGCTAGCTACATGGCAGATGAGTCCAAAATGTCCATATGCAGAGAGCTAACTACATGGCAGGGTAGGGCAACATTTCCATATACAGAGTTCTAGGTAAAAGGCAGATGAGTCCAACTTGTCTATATAGAGAGAGCTAGCTACATGGCATAGTAGTGCAATATTTCCATATACAGAGTTCTAGATACATGGCATATGTGTCCAATATGTCAATGCACTGATTGCTAGCTACATGGCAGAGTAGTCCAACATGTCCATATACAGGGTACTAGCTACATGTCCGATAAGCCCAACATGTCCATATATTTAGAGCTAGCTACTTGGCAGACAAGTGCAATATGTTCATATACAGAGAGCTACCTACTTGGCAGATTAGTCCAACATACACATGTACACAGAGCTAGCTACATGGCAGACTAGTCCAAAATGTCCATATGTAGAGAGCTTGCTACATGGAAGGGTAGGGCAATATTTACATATACAGAGTTCTAGGTACAAAGAGATAGGTCCTTCTTCTCTATATAGGAGAGCTAGCTACATGGCAGAGTACTCCAACATGTCCATATTCAGAGTTCCATCTATATGGCAGATGTTACCAACCTGTCCATATACTGAGAGCTAGCTACATGCCACATAAGTCCAGTATGTTCATATACAGATAGCAAAATAATGGGCATATCTGTCCAAAATATCTATGTACAGAGAGCTAGCTATATGGCAGAAGAGTCCAAAATGTCCATATACAGAGAGCTAGCTACATGACAGCGTAACGTAACATTTCCATATACAGATTTCTAGGTACATAGCTGATGTGTCCAATGTGTCCATACACTGAGAGCTAGCTACATGGCAGAGCAGTTCGACATGTCCATATACAGGGTATTAGCTAAATGGCAGAGGAGTCCAACATGTTCATATACTGAGAGCTAGTTACATGGCAGATAAGTCCAATATGTTCATATACAGAGAGCTATCTACTTTGCAGATCAGTGTAACTTATCCATGTACAGAAATCTAGCTACATGGCAGA
>NW_006409101.1:199438-200156 GCF_000296735.1 Chrysochloris asiatica
GCAGACAAGTCCAATATGTTCATATAGAGAAAGCTACTACTTGGTAGATCAGTCCAACATATCCATGTACAGATAGCTAGCTACATGGCAGACGAGTCCTAAATGTCCATATACAGATAACTAGCTACATGACAGGATAGTGAAACATTTCCTTATACAGAGTTCTAGCTACCTGGAAGATGAATCCAACTTGTCTATATACATAGAGCTAGCTACATTGCATCGTAGTGCACCATTTCCAAACACAGAGTTCTAGCAACATGGCAGATGTGTCCAACATGTCCATATACTTAGACCTAGCTGCATGGCAGACAAGGCCAACATGTTTGTATAAAGAGAGCTAACTACATGGCAGATCAGTCCAACATATCCATGTACAGATAGCTAGGATATGGCAGATGAGTTCAAAATGTCCATATACAGAGAGCTAGCCACATGGCAGGTAGTGCAACATTTTCATGTACAGAGTTCTAAATTCACGGCAGATAATTACAACTGGTCTATATGCAGAGAGTTAGCTACATGGCAGTGTAGTATAACACTTCCATATGCAGAGTTCTATCTACATGGAAGATGTGTCCAACGTGTTCATATACTGAGAGCTAGCTATGTGGCAGACAAGTCCAATATGTTCATATACAGAGAGATATCTACTTGACAGATCAGTCCAATATATCCATGTACAGAGAGCTAGCTACATGGCAGACGAGTCCAAAAT
>NW_006409101.1:201941-204281 GCF_000296735.1 Chrysochloris asiatica
GTGTCCATATACTGAGAGCTAGCTATACAGCAGACAAGTCCAATATGTTCATTTTCAGAGAGCTACCTATTTGCCAGATCAGTCCAACATATCCATGTACAGAGATCTAGCTATATGTCAGAGGAGTTCAAGATGTCCATATATAGAGATTTAGCTATATTGTAGGGTAGTGAGGCACTTCCATATACAGTGTTCTCGGTACAAAGCAGATGAGTCCAACTTGTCTATATACAAAGAGCTAACTACATTTTCAGAGTAGTGCAACATTTCCATATACAGAGTTCTAGGTAAATGGCAGGTGTGTCCAACGTGTCCATTCACTGAAAGCTAGTTACATGGCAGAGCAGTCCAATGTGACAATACACAGGGTATTAGCTACATGGCAGATGAGTCCAACATGTCCATATACCAAGAGCTAGCTACATGGCAGGGTAGTGCAACATTTCCATATACAGTGTTCTAGCTACAAGGCAGATTAGTCCAACTTGTCTTTATACTGTCTATATACTGAATGCTACCTTTATGGCAGACAAGTCCAATATGTATACAGAGTGCTAGCTACTTGGCAGATCAGTCCAACATATCCATGTACAGAGAGTTAACTACATGGCAGACGAGTCAAAAATGTCCATATACAGAGACCTAGCCACGTGGCAGGGTAGTGCAACATTTCCATTTACAGAGTTCTGAATAAAAGGCAGATGATTCCACCCTGTGTATATACAGAGAGCTAGCTACATGGCAGTGTAGTGCAGCATTTCCATATACAGAGTTCTAGGTATATGGCAGATGTGTCCAACGTGTCCATAAACTGAGAGCAAGCTATATGGCAGACAAGTCCAATATGTTCATATATAGAGGGTTACCTACTTGGCAGATAAGTCCAACATATCCAGGTACAGAGAGCTAGTTACATGGCAGAGGAGAACAAAATGTCCATATACAGAGAGATAGCTACATGGCAGGGTTGTGCTACATTTCCATATAAAGAGTACAAGCTACATGACAGATGTTTCCAACATGTCCATTTACTGAGTGCTAGCTACATGGCAGAGTATTCCAACATGTCCATATTCAGGATACTAGCTACATGGCAGATATGTCAAACATGTCCATATACCGAGAGCCACCAACATGGCAGACAAGTCCAATATTTTCATATACAGAAAGCTAAATATGTGGCAGATCAGTCCAACATATCCATGTACAGAGAGCTAGCTATATGGCAGATGAATCCAAAATATCCATATACTGAGAGCTACCCTACATGGCAGAGTAGTCCAACATGTCCATATACAGGGTACTAGCTACGTGGCAGATGAGTCCTACATATCCATATACAGAGAGCTAGATACAAGGCAGAATATTCCAGTGTGTTCATAAACATAGAGCTACCTATTTGACATATCAGTCAAGCATATCCATGTATAGAGAGCTTTACTACATGGCAGAAGAGTCCAAAATGTCCATATATAGATAGCTAGCTACATGGCACGGTAGTTCATCATTTCCATATACAGAGCTCAACCTAAATGGCAGATGAATTCAAATTGTTTATATAATAGAGCTAGCTACATGGCAGAGTACTCCAACATGCCCATATTCAGAGTTCTAGATATTTGGCAGATGTTTCCAACGTGTCCATATACTGAGAGTTAGCTACATGGCAGACAAGTCCAGTACGTTCATATAAGAGAGCTACCTACTTCACAGATCTGTGTAACATATCCATGTACAGTGAGATAGCTACATTACTGACGAGTCCAAAATGTCCATATACATTGAGCTAGTTACACGGCAGTGTAGAACATCATTTCCATAAACAGAGTTCAAGCTACATGGCAGATGATTCCAAAATGTCCATATGCAGAAAGCTAGCTACATGGCAGAGAAGTGAACATTTCCGTATACAGAGTTCTGCTACATGGCAGATGTGTCCAACGTGTCCGTATAATGAAAGCTAGCTACATGGCAGATGAGTCCAACATGTCCATATACTGAGAGATAACTACATGGCCGATAAGCCCAATATGTTCTTATACAGAGAGCTACCTACTTGACAAATCAGTCCAACAAATTCATGTACAGAGAGCTAGTTACATGGCAGACAAGTACACAATGTCCATATACAAATAGCTAGCTACATGGCTTGGGAGTGCAACATTTCCATATACAGTATTCTAGCTACAGGGCAGATGAGTTCAACTTGTCTATATACAGAGAGCTAGCTACATGGTACAGAACTGCAGCATGTTCATATAATGAGAGCTAGCTATATGTTAGACAAGTCCATAATGTTCATATACATAGAGCTACCTAATTGGCAGATCAGTCCAACAT
>NW_006409101.1:233082-233735 GCF_000296735.1 Chrysochloris asiatica
TAGCTACATGGCAGAAAAGTCCAAAATGTCCATATATATAGCGAGAGAGCTAGCTACTATGCAGCACAATGCAACATTTCCATTATATTGTTCAAGCTACAAGGCAGATGTGCCCAACTTGTCTATACACTGGGAGCTAGATACATGGCAGGGTAGTGCATGTTCATACACAGAGAGCAGGCTACATGGCAGATGAGTCCAACATGCCTATACACTTAGAGTTAGCTACGTGGCATATGAGTCCAACAAATGTGTATTTAGAGGATTAGCTACATGGCAGACAAGTCCAATATCTTCAAATACAGAGATACCTACATGGCATATCAGTCCAAGATATCCATGCGCAGAAAGCTAGCTACATGACTGAGGATTCCAAAATATCCATATACAGAGAGCTATCTGCATGGCAGAACAGTGCAACATTTCCATATACAGAGTTCTAGTTACATGGTAGATGAGTCCACTGTGTGCATATACTGAGAGTTTGCTACATGACAGAGTAGTCCAACATGTCCATATACAGAGTTCTAGCTCCATGGCAGATTAGTCCAACATGTCCATATACTGAGAGTTAGCTTCATGGGAGATGAGTCCAACATGTGTATATTTAGAGGGCTAGCTACAAAGCAGATGACACCAACTTTTTCATGCAC
>NW_006409101.1:234975-237299 GCF_000296735.1 Chrysochloris asiatica
GAGAGCTAGCTACATAGCCGAATAGTCCAACATGTCCATATGCAGAGTTAGCTACATGCAAGATTAGTCCTACATATGAATATTTAGATGGCAGTTGAGTCCAACATGTTCATACCCAGAGAGCTGGCTACATGGCAGAGGATTCCATCATGTCCATACACTTTAAGTTAGATACGTGGCAGATGTCATATATATATATATATTTAGAGGATTAGCTACATGGCAGACAAGTCCAATATCTTCAAATACAGAGAGAGAGATACCTACATGCCAGATCAGTCTAACATATCCATGCACAGAGAGCTATCTACATGGCTGAGGATTCCAAAAATGTCCTTAAACAGAGAGCTAGCTACATGTCAGAACAGTGCAACATTTCCATATTCAGATTTCTAGCTACATGGCAGATGAGTCCAACGTGACCTTGTACAGAGAGTTAGCTACATGGCTGAGGATTCCAAAATGTTCATATGCAGAGAGCTAGCTACATGTTGGAACTAGCTACATGATCGACGAGTCCTAAATGTCCCTATACAGAGTTCTAGCTACATGACAGAGTAGTACAACATGTCCATATACTAAGAGCTAGCTAAGTGGCAGAGTAGTCAAACATGTCCATATACAGACTACTAGCTACATGGCATATGGGACCAACATGTCCATATACTGAGAATTAGATACATGCAAGTTTATTCCAACAGGTTTATATTTAGAGGGCTAGCTACAAGGCAGATGAATACATCATGTTCATATACAGTGCAATATTTCCATATACAGAGTTCTAGCTACATGGCAGATGAGTTCAATGTGTCCATATTTAGAGAACTTGCTACATAGCAGTGTAGTCCAACATGTTCATGTAAAGAGTTCTAGCTACATGGCTGATGAGTCCTACATGTCCATATACTGAGAGCTATCTTCATGGCAAATGAGTCCAACATATGTATATTTAGAGGGCTAGCTACAAGGCAGATAAGTCCAACATGTTCATACACAGAGAGGTAGCTCCATGGCAGATGAGTCCACCATGTCCATACACTTTAAGTTTGCTACACGGCAGATGAGTCCAACATATATATATTTAGAGGATTAGCTACATGGCAGACAAGTCCAATATCGTCATATACAGAGAGATACCTACATGCCAGATCAGTCTAACATATCCATGCACAGAGATCTATCTACATGGCTGACGGTTTCAAAATGTCCATATACAGAGAGCTAGCTACATGTCAGAACAGTGCAACATTTTCATACACTGAGTCCAACGTGTCCATGTACAGAGAGCTAGCTACATGGCAGAGTAGTGCAACATTTCCATATACAGAGTTCTAGCTACATGGCAGGCGCGTCTAATGTGTACATATATGGAGAACTAGCTACATGGCAGAGTAGTCCAACGTGTTCATAAACAGAATTCTAGGTACATGATTGATGAGCCCTACATGTCCATATACTGAGAGTTAGCTACATGGAAGATGAGTCCAACATATGTATATTTAGAGGGCTAGCTACAATGCAGATGAGTCCAATACGATCATACAGTGAGAGCAGGCTACATGGCAGATGAGTCCAACATGTGCATACACGTAGAATTAGCTACATGGTAGATGAATCCAACATATGTCTATTAAGAGGGCTAGCTAAATGGAAGGCAAGTCCAATATCTTCATATACAGAGAGCTATCTATATAGCAGATCAGTCCAACATGTCCATCTGCAGAGCACTAGATAATTGGCAGATGAGTCCAAAATGTCCATATAGAGAGAGCTAGCTACATGGCAGAGTAGTGCACCATTTCCATATACAGAGTTCTAGCTACATGACAGATGAATCCAACCTTTCCATAAACAGAGAGCTAGACACATGGCAGGGTAGTGCAACATTTCCATATACAGGAGTTTAGCTACATGACTGATGGGTCCAACGTGTCCATATACTGAGAGCTAGCTACATGGTAGAGTAGTCCAACATGTCCATGTGCAGAGTTCTAGCTACATGGCAAAGGAGTCCAATATGTTCATATACTGAGAGTTATTTACTTTTCAGATGAATCCAACATGTATATATTTAGATGGCTATCTACCAGGCAGATGAGTCAAGCATGTTCATACATAGAGTTCTAGCTACATGGCAGATGAGTTCAACTTGTTCATATATAGAGAACTAGCTACATGGCAGAGTAGTCCAACATGTTCATATACAGAGTTCTAGCTACATGGCTGATGAGTCCTACATGTCCATATACTGAGAGTTAGCTATATGGCAGATGAGTCCAACACATGTATATTTAGAGAGCTAGCTACAAGGCAGATGAGTCCAA
>NW_006409101.1:237704-242426 GCF_000296735.1 Chrysochloris asiatica
GGCACAGTAGTTCAACATGTCCATATGCATAATACTAGCTACATGGCAGATGATTCCACCATGTCCATATATTGAAAGCTAGCTACATAGCAGACAAGTCCAATATCTTCATATACAGAGCGCTACCTACATGTCAGATCAGTCCAACATGACCATATACGGAGTTCTAGCTACATGGCTCATGAGTCCAACATGTCCATATACTGAGAGCTAGCTTCATGGGAGATGAGTCCAACATGTGTATATTTGGAGGGCTAGCTATAAGGCAGATGAGACCAACTTGTTCATACACAGAGAGCTGCCTACATGGCAGATGAGTCCAATATCTTCATATACAGAGAGTTACCTACATAGCAGAGAAGTTCAATATGTTCATATACAGAGAGCTACTTACATGGCAGATCAGTTCAACATATCCATGCACAGAGAGCTAGCTACATGGCTGACGATTCCAAAATGTCCATAAACAGAGACCTAGCTACATGGCAGAGCAGTGAAACATTTCCATATATAGAGTTCTAGCTACATGGTAGATGAGTCCAACATATGTATATATAGAGGACGAGCTACAAGGCAGGTGAGTCCAACATTCTCATATACAGTGAGCAGGCTACATGGCTTATAAGTTCAACATGTTGATATACTGAGATCTAGCTACATGGCAGACCGTACAATATGTTCCTATACAGAGAGCTACCTACATGGCCGATCAGTTCAACATATCCATGCACATAGAGCTAGTTCCATGGCAGACGAGTCCAACATGTCCATACACATATAGGTAGCTCTATGGCAGAGTAGTTCATAATGTCCATATACAGAGTACTAGCTACATGACAGAGTAGTGTAACATTTCCATATAAAGGGTTCTAGCTACATGGCAGATTAGTCAAATGAGTCCATGTACTGAGAGCTAGCTAAATGGCAGAGTATTCAAACATGTCCATATACAGTGTACTCGTTACATGACAGATAAGTCCAATATGTCCATATTCTGAGAGTTAGATACGTGGCAGATGAGTCCAACATGTGTATATTTAGATGGTTAACTACAAGGCAGATGAGTCTAACATGTTCATAAACAGACAGCTGGTTGCATGGCTGATGAGTCCAAAATGTCCATATACAGAAAACTAGCTACATGGCAGAGTAGTGCAACATTTTCATATAAAGGGTTCTGCCTACATGGCAGATAAGATCAACATGTCCATATACAGAGAGCTAGCTGCAATGGAGAGTAGTGCAACACTTCCATATACAGTGTTCTAGCTACATGGCAGATGACTCCAACGTATGCATATTCTGAGAGCTAGCTACATGACAGAGTAGCACAACATGTCCATATATGGTGTTCTAGCTACATGCCAGATGAGTACAACAAGTCCGTATACTGTGAGTTAGCTTCATAGGAGATAAGTTCAACATGTGTATATTTAGAGTGCTAGCTAAAAGGCAGATGAAACCAACTTATTCATACACAGAGAGCTGGTTACATGTCAGATCAGTCCAATATCTTCATATACAGAGAGCTACCTACATGGGAGACAAGTCCAATATGTTCATAAACAAAGAGCTTCCTACATGGCAGATTAGTCCAACATATCCATGCACAGAGAGCTAGCTACATGGTGACAAGTCCAAAATGTCCATATACAGAGAGTTAACTCCACGGCAGAGTAGTCCAAAATGTCCATGTACAGAGTACTAGCTACATGGCAGAGTAGTGCATCATTTCCGTATACAGAGTTCTAGCTACATGGCAGAGTAGTCCAACGGGTCCACATACTGAGCGCTAGCTAAATGGCAGAGTAGTCAAACATGTCCATATACAGAGTACTAGCTACATGGCCGATGAGTCCTACGTGTGTCTATATAGAGGACGAGCTACAAGGCATGTGAGTCCAACATTCTCATACACAGGAAGCAGGCTATATGGCTGAAGAGTCCAACATGTCCATATACTGAAAATTAGCTACAAGGCAGACAAGTCCAATATATTCCTATACAGTGAACTACCTACATGGCAGATCAGTTCAACATATCCACGCACAGAGAGCTAGCTACATGACAGACAAGTCGAAATTGTCCATATACAGATAGGTAGGTCTATTGCAGAGTAGTCCAAAATATCCATATACAGAATACTAGCTACATGGCAGAGTAGTGCAACGTTTCCATATACAGAGTTCTAGCTATATGGCAGAGTAGTCCAACGGGTCCACATACTGAGCGCTAGCTAAATGGCAGAGTAGTCAAACATGTCCATATACAGAGTACTAGCTACATGACAGATGAGACCAACATGTCCATATACTGAGAGTTAGATACATGCAAGTTTATTCCAACAGATTTATATTTAGAGGGCTAGCTACAAGGCAGATGAGTATAACATGTTCACACCCAGACAGCTGGGTCCATGGCTGATGAGTCCATCATACCCATATACTGAGAGCTAAATACAATGCAGAGAAGTCCAATGAGTTCATATTCAGAGAGCTTCCTAAATGTCAGATCAATCCCTCATATCCATGTACAGAGAGCTAGCTATATGACAGGTGAGTCCAACTTGTCCATATACTGAGAGCTAGATACATAGCAGAGTAGTCCAACATGTCCATATACTGAGTTCTACCTACATGCCCGATGACTCCAACGTGTCCATATACTGAGAGTTAGCTACATGCCAGATCAGTCCTACACATGTATATTTAGAGGGTTAGCTACAAGGCAGATGAGTCCAACATGTTCATACACAGAGAGCTGGCTACATGGCAGATGAGTCCAACATATGTATATTTAAAGGATTAGCTACATGGAAGACAAGTCCAATATCTTCATATACAGAGAGCTACCTACATGACAGATCAGTCTAAAATATCCATGCAAAGAGTAGTACAACATTTCCATAAACAGAGTACTAGCTACACGGCAGATGATTCCAATGTGTCCATATACAGAGAGCTAGCTACATGGCATAGTATTCCATCATTTCCATATACAGTCTTCTAGCTACACGGCAGAATAGTGCAACGTGTCCATATATGAGATCTACATACATAGCAGAGTACTCCAACATGTCCATATGCATAGTAGTAGCTACATGGCCTATGAGTCCACCATGTCCACATACTGAGAGCTAGCTACATGGCAGACAAGTCCAATATGTTCATATACAGAGAGCTACCTACATGTCAGATCAGTGCAACATATCCATGTACAGAGAGCTAGCTACATGGCAGACAAGTCCAAAATGTCCATATACAGAGAGATAGCTACATGGCAGAGTAGTACAACATTTCCATATACAGAGTTCTAGTTACATGACAAATTAATCCAATGTGTCCATATATAGAGAGCTAGCTCCATGGCACAGTAGTTAAACATGTCCATATACAGAGTACTAGATACATGGCAGAGTAGTGCAACATTTCCATATACAGAGTTCTAGCTACATGGCAGATGAGTCCAATGTGTCCATATACTGAGAGCTAGCTACATGACAGAGTAGTCCAATATGTCCATATACAGAGTATTAGCTACATGGCAGATGAGTCCAACTTGTCCATATGATGAGTGTTATATACATGGAAGAGGAATCCAACATGATTATATTTAGTGGGTAAGCTACAAGGCAAATGAGTACAACATGTTCATAAACAGACTGATTGTTCCATGGCTGATGAGTCCACCATGTCCCTATACTGAGAGCTAGCTACATTGCAGAGAAGTCCAATATGTTCATATACAGAGAGTTACCTACATGTCAGATCACTCCATCATTTCCATGTACAGAGAGGTAGCTACATGGCAGATGAGTCCAAAGTGTCCATAAATAGAGAGCTAGCTACATGGCAGAGTCTTGCAACATTTCCATGTACAGAGTTCTAGCTACATGGCAGATGAGTCCAACATGTCCATTTATACAGAGTTAGGTTCATGGCAAAGTAGAGCAGCATTTCCATATACAGAGTTCTAGCTACATGGCAGATAAATACAACATGTCCATATACTGAGAGCTAGCTACATAGCAGAGTAGTCCAACATGTCCATATACAGAGTACTAGCTACAAAGCTAATGAGTCCAACTTGTCCATATAATGAGAGCTAGCTACATGGCAGACAAGTCCAATATGTTCATATACAGGGAGCTACCTACATGACAAATCAGTGCAACATGTCCATGTACAGAGAGCTAGCTACATGGCAGATGACTCCAAAATGTCCATATACAAAGATCTATCTACATGGCAGAGTACTGCAACATTTCCATATACTGAATTCTAGCTACATGGCAGATGAGCCCAACGTGTCCATATACTGAGAGCTAGCTTCATAGCAGAGTAGTCCACCATGTCAATATAGAGTGTTCTAGCTACATGGTAGTTGAGTTCAACATGTTCATACACAGAGTGCTGGCTACATGGCAGATTAATCCAACATGTTCATATACTGTGAGCTAGCTACATGGCAGATCAATCCAATATATCCATGTTGAGAGCTAGCTACATGGCAGATGAGTCCAAAATGTCCATATACACAGAGATAGCTTCTTGGCAGAGTAGTGCAACATTTCCATATACAGAGTTCCAGCTACATGGTTACTTGTCTATATACTGAGAGCTAGCAACATGGCAGAATAGTCCAACAAGTCCATATACAGAGTACTAGCTACATGGCAGATGAGTCCAACATGTCCATATACTGAGAGTTAGCTACATGCCA
>NW_006409101.1:243656-245258 GCF_000296735.1 Chrysochloris asiatica
CTACATGGCAGACAAGTCCACTACGTTCATACATGGAGAACTACCTACATGGCAGATCAATCCAACATACCCATGCACAGAGAGCTAGCTACATGGAAGACATGTCCAAAATGTCCATATACAGAGAGCTAGCTCCATGGCAGAGTAGTCCAACCTTTCCAAATACAGAGTACTAGCTACATGGCAGAGTAGTGCAACATTTCCCTATACTGAGTTCTAGCTATATGGCATATGAGTCCAATGTGTCCTTAAATAGAGAAGTAGCAATATGGCAGAGTTTTGCAACATTTCCATATACACAGTTCTAGCTACATGGCAGATGATATCAACGTGTCCATATACTGAGAGCTAGCTACAATGCAGAATAGTGCAACATTTCCATATACAGGGTTCTAGCTACATGACAGATGAGTACAACATGTTCATAGACAACGAGCTGGCTACATGGCAGATGAGTCCAACATGTCCATGTACAAAGAGCTATCTACATGACATACGAGTCCAAAATGTCCATATACAGAGCACTAGATACATGGCAGAGTAGTGCAACATTTCCATATACAGAGTATTAGGTACAAGGCAGAATAGTCTAACGTGTCAATATTCTGAGAGCTAGCTACATGGTAGAGTAGTCCAACATGTCCATATACAGAGTACTAGCTACATGGCAGATTAGTACTACATACCATATACTGAGATTTAGCTACATGTCAGATTGGCAACAGCCACAATTAATTAAGGAATTAAAATGAAGAAATTGAGATATATTAATCGAGGAATTGAAATAAAGAAATGAGACACGGAGGAACCTGCACATGAAGAATTCATTGTTTTTGCAAAGCAACAATGAGCTATTTTCTTTTCTTTTCTTTTTCTTTTTCTTTCTTTTTCTCTTTGGATGGCAGAGCCACAAAGAGTTGTTTTATTATTTTTTATGCACAGACCCCTTGTTAAATTTTTCTCCTGTTGAGTTATTCTCTGATTTATTCATGATTTTATTAGTATCCCTTTTTACTTTAGATTTTTGACTATCCTACACTTTAGTATATTTTCATTAAAAGTTAGAAGCCACACATCAGCTAGATTTCATTCTACTTGTAATCATAGGTAGTTTTAATATTTATATTAACAATGTTCTTAAGACTGCTAGGAGACCGGATTTGTCAATTGAATTACTGCCAGCTTAGGTTTAGTGATTGTAAACATTCTTCCCTGTAGCCCTACTTTAAGGCAATAAAGAATCCCACAGCCATATATAAGGGCTGTGGGTACAAGAATCTCTTATCTAAACAATTAGACCATAGATAAGGGCTATGGGTATATACAGATACTAAATAAAAAAAGTCTGACTTAGACTTTTTTAAATTAATGATCAGTAAATTAGAGAAGATGTTTTTCATAGCCTTAGTTTCCCTAATAAGTGATGTTTTTGTAGGCTATGAACAGATAGTGTATGGAAGAAGTTAATAGAGAGTTAATTGCACCTAACAACTAAAATTAACAAGACTTACAGACAAAGGTTAAGAAATATGTGAAGGTTAACTTGCTTCTCAGAGAAAAGAATAGATTTATGTATGAACAAATGTTTAACTAAAAGGTTTC
>NW_006409101.1:262236-266092 GCF_000296735.1 Chrysochloris asiatica
TATATGTACATGTTGGAATCATCTGCCATGTAGCTAGCTGTATGTACATGGATATGTTGGATTGATCTGCCATGTAGGTAGCTCTCTATATATGAAGAAATTTGAATTATCTGCCATGTAGCTAACTCTCTATATAAGGATATTTTTGACACACCAGCCATGTAGCCAGCTCTCTCTGTATGAACATGTTGGACTCCTCTGCTAGTAGCTTGCTTTAATATATGGACACTTTGGACTCATGTGCTATGTACCTATACCTCTGTATATGGAAATATTGCATTGCTCTACCATGCAGCTAGCCCTCTGTAAATGGACATTTTGGCCTTGTCTGCCATGTAGCTAGCTCTCTGTACATGGATATGTTGGACTGATCTGCCATGTAGGTAGATATCTGTATATGAACATATTGGACTTGTCTGCCATGTAGCTAGCTCTCAGGATATGGACACGTTGGAATCATCACACATGTAGCCACCTCTCTGGGTATGAACAGGTTGGACTCATTTGCCTTGTAGCAAGTCCTCTCAATATACACATGTTGGACTCATCTGTCATGTTGCTAACTCTGAGTACATGGACACGTTGTATTCATCTGACATGTAGCTAATACTCTGTATATGGACGTGTTGTATTACACTGCCATGTAGCAAGCTGTATGTATACAAACACATTGGAAACATCTGCCATGTAGCTAAAACTCTTTATATGGAAATGTTGCACTACACGCCATGTACCTAGCTCTCAGTATATGCACACGTTGAACTCATCTGTCATGTAGATAGAACTCTATATATGGAAATGTTGTACTACTCTACATTATAGCTAGCTCTCTTTATATGGACATATTGATCTCATCTTCCATGTAGCTAGAACCCTGTACATGAAAATGTTGCACTACTCTGCCATGTAGCTAGCTCTCTGTATATGGACATTTTGGACTCATTTGCCTTGTAGCTAGAATTCTGTATATGGAAATGTTGCACTACTCTGTGATGTAGCTTGCTTTCTGTATATGGACATATAGCATTCGTCTTCCAAGTAGCTAGCTCTCTGTACATGGATATGTTGGACTAGCCTGCCATGTTGGTAGCTCTCTGTATATGGACATGCTGAACTCATCAGCCATGTAGCCAGCTCTCTCTGAATGAACATGTTGGACCCATCTGCCTTGCATCTAACCCTCTAAATATACACATGTTGGACTCATCTTCCATGCAGCTAAATCTCCGTATATGGACATGTTGGACTCATCTGCCATGCAGCTAACTCTCAGTATATGGACATGTTGGACTCATCAGCCATGTAGCCAGCTTTCCATGCAAGAACATGTTGGACTTATCTGCCTTGTAGCTAGCCATCTAAAGATACACATGTTGGACTCATCTGCCATGAAGCTTACTCTCAGTATATGGACATGTTAGACCTATCTTGCATGTAGCTAGTACTCTGGATATGGACGTGTTGGACTACTCACACGTGTAGCTAGCTCTCAGTATATGGACACGTTGGACTCATCTGCCATGTAGCTAGACCTCTGTATATGGAAATCTTTCACTACTCTGCAATGTATCCAGCTCTTTGTATATGGACATTTTGGACTAGTCTGACATGTAGCTAGTTTGCTGTATATGGACATGTTAGACTCATCAACCATGTATTCACCTCTTTGTGTATGGACATGTTGGACTCATCTGCCTTGTTGCTAGTTCTCTATATATTCACATATTGGACTAATCTGCCATGTAGCTAGCTCTCAGTATATGAACATGTGTGAGTCATCTTCCATGTAGCTATTCCTCTGTATATGAACATCTTGGACTACTCTGCTATGTAGCTAGCTGTCCGTATATGGACACGTTGGATTCATATGCCATGTAGCTAGAACTCTGTATTTGGACAAATTGCACTACTCTGCCATGTAGCCATCATTGTATATGGACATTTTGGACTCATCTTCCATGTAGCTAGGTCTCTGTGCATGGATATGTTGGACTGATCTGCAATGTAGGTAGCTCTCTGTATATGAATATATTGGAATTGTCTGCCATGTATCTAGCTCACTGTATATGGACTTGTTGAACTCATCAGCGTTGTAGCCAGCTCTCTCTGAATGAACATGTTGGACCCATCTGCCTTATATCTAGCCATCAAAATATACACATGTTGGACTACTCTACCATACAGCTAGCTCTCAGTATATGGACATGTTGAACACATCTGCCATGTAGTTAGTACTCTGTATATGGAAATGTTGCACCACTCTGCCATGTATCTGACTCTCTGTATATGGATATTTAGGATTCATCTGCCATGTAGCTAGCTCTCTATACATTCATATGTTGGACGGATCTGCCATGTAGGTAGCTTTCAGTATATGGATGTGGTGGACTTATCAGCCATGTAGCCACCTCTCTGTGTATAAAAATGTTGGAATCATCTGCCTTGTAGCTAACCGGCTAAAGATACACATGTTGGACTGATCTGCCATGCAGCTTACTTTCAGTATATAGCTAGTACTCTGGATATGGACATGTTAGACTACTCGCCCATGTAGCTAGCTCTCTGTATATGGACACATTGGAATTATCCACCATGTAGCTAGACCTCTGTATATGGGAATTTTGAACTACACTGCCATGTAGCTAGTTCTCTGCATATGTACACGTTGGACTCACTTGCCATGTAGGTAGAACTCTGTATATGGAAATGTTGCATTACTCTGCCATATAGATAGCTCTCTGTATATGGGCATTTCGAGTCGCCTGCCATGTAGATAGCTCTCTGTGCATGGATATGTTGGACTGATCTGCCATGTAGGTAGCTCTCTGTGTATGAACATGTTAGACTCATTTGTCTTCTAATGAGCCCTCTAAATATTCACATGTTGGATTCATTTGCCATGTGGCTAACTGTCAGTAGAAGGACATGTTGTGTTCATCTGCCATGAAGCCAGTACTCTGTATATGGACATGTTGGACTACTCTGCCATGTATCCAGCTCTCCGTATATGGACATTTTGGACTCATCTGCTATGTAGCTAGAACTCTGTATATGGAAATGTTGCACTACTCTGCATGTAGCTAGCTCTCTGTTTATGAACATTTGGACTTGTCTTACATGTAGCTAGCTCTCTGTATATGATCATGTTGGACACATCAGCCATGTAGCAGGCTCTCCATATATGAACACTTTGGAATCATCTGCCATGTAGCTACCTCTCTGTACGTGGATATGTTGGACAGATATGCCATGAAAGTAACTATCTGTATATGAACATATTGGACTTGTCTCTCATGTGGGTTGCTCTCAGTTTATGGACATGTTGGATTCATCAGCCATGTAGCTAGATCTCTGAGTAAGAACATGTTGGATTCATCTGCCATGAAGCTAACTCTCAGTATATGGACATGTTGGACTCATCTGTATTGTAGTTAGAACTCTGTGTATAGAACTGTTGCACTACTTTTCCATGTAGCTAGAACTCTGTATATAGATGTGTTGGAATACTCTGCCATGTAGATAGATCTCAGTATATAGACACTTTGGACTCATCTGCCATGCAGCTAAAATGCTATATACGGAAATGTTGCACTACTCTCCCATGTAGCTTGCTCTCTGTATATAAAAACGTTGGACTCATATGCCATGTAGCAAGAACCATGTATATGGAAATGTTGCACTACTCTGCCATCTTGCTACCTCTTTGTATATGGACATTTTGTACTTGTCTGCCATGTAGCTAGCTTTCTGTACATGGATATGTTGTACGATCTGCAATGTAGGTATCTCTCTGTATATTAACATATTGGATTTGTCTGTCATGTAGCTAGCTCTCAGTATATGGACATGTTGGACT
>NW_006409101.1:267607-274453 GCF_000296735.1 Chrysochloris asiatica
ATCTCTCTGTATATTAACATATTGGATTTGTCTGTCATGTAGCTAGCTCTCAGTATATGGACATGTTGGACTCATCAGCCATGTAGTCAGCTCTCTGTGTATGAACATGTTGGACTCATCTGCCATGTAGCTAACTTTCAGTAAATGGACATTTTGCACTCATCTGCCATATCTAGTACTCTATGCATGGACATGTTGCACTAATCTGCCATGTAGCTACTTCTCAGTATACGGATTTTTTGGACTAATCTGCCACATAGCTAGTACATTGTATATGAAAATGTTGCAATACTCTGCCATGTAGCTATCTCTCTGTATATGGACATTTTGGACTCCTCTGCCATGTAGCTAGTTCTCTGTACATGAATATGTTAGACTGATCTGTCATATAGGTAGGTCTCTGTATTTGAAGATATTGGACTTGTCTGCCATGTAGCTAGCTCTATCTGTATACGGACAAATTGGATTCATCAGACATATAGCCAAATCACTGTGTATGAACATATTTGACTCATCATCCTTGTAGCTAGTCCTCTGAAGATACACATGTTGGATCCATCTGCAATATAGCTAACTTTCAATAAATGGACATTTTGCACTCATCTGCCATAGCTAGTACTCTATATATGGACATGTTGCACTAATCTGCCATGTAGCTAGTACATTGTATATAAAAATATTGCAATACTCTGCCATGTAGCTATCTCTCTGTATATGGACATTTTGGACTCGTCTGCCATGTAGCTTGTTCTCTTTACATGAATATGTTAGACTGGTCTGACATGAAGGTAGGTCTCTGTATATGAAGATATTGGACTTGTCTGCCATGTAGCTAGCTCTATCTGTATACGGACAAATTGGATTCATCAGACATATAGCCAACTCTCTGTGTATGAACATATTGGACTCATCAGCCTTGTAGCTACCCCTCTGAATATACACATGTTGGATTCATCTGCCATGTAGCTACCTCTCAGTATATGGACATTTTGGACTCATCTGCCATGTATCTACTACTCTTTATATGGACATGTTGGACTACTGTGGCATGTAGCTCGCTCTCTATATATGTACATGTTAGAATCGTCTGCCATGTAGCTAGCTCTATTTACATGGATATGTTGGATTGATCTGCCATGTAGGTAGCTCTCTGTATATGAAGATATTTGAATTATCTTCCATGTAGCTAGCTCTCTATATAAGGATATGTTTGACACATCAGCCATGTAGCCAGCTCTCTCTGTATGAACATGTTGGACTCATCTGATTTGTAGCTAGCCCTCTAAATATACATATGTTGGATTCATCTGCCATGTAGCTAGCTCTCAGTATATGGACATGTTGGACCCATCTGCGACAAAGCTACTACGCTGTATATGGACATGTTGGACTACTCTGCCATGTAGATAGCTCTCAGTATATGAACACATTGGACACAACCGCCATCTATCTAGAACTCTGTATATTGAAATGTTGCATTTGTCTGCCATGTAACTAGCTAGCTCTCTGTATATGGACATTTTGGACTCGTTTGCCATGTTGCTAGCTCTCTTTACATGGATATGTTGGACTGATCTGCTATGTAGGTAGCTCTGAGTATATGAAGATATTCAACTTGTCTGCCATGTTGCTAGTGCTCTAAATACACACATGTTGAACTCATCTTCCACGTAGCTAACAATCAGGATATGAACATGGTGGACTCATCTGCCATGTAGCCTGCTCTCTGTGAATGAATATGCTGCACTTATCTTCCTGGTAGCTAGCTCTCTAAATATACACATGTTGGACTCATCTGAAAAGTAGATAACTCTCAGTATATGGACATATTGGACTCATCTGCCATGTAGCTATTTCTCTGTATATGGATATGTTGGAGAAATCTGCCATGTAGTTAGCTCTCTGTATATGGACACATTTGACTCCTCTGCCCTGTAGCTACAGCTCTGTATATGGAAATGTTGCACTATTCTTCCATGTAGCTAGCTCTATGTATATGTACATTTTGGATTTGTCTTCCATGGAGCTATATCTCTGTACATGGATATGTTGGACTGATCTGCCATGTAGGTAGATCTCTGTATATGAACATATTGGACATGTGTGCTATGTAGCTACCTCACAGTATATGCATATGTCGGGCTCTTCAACCATGTAGACAGTGCTCTGAATATGAGCATATTGGACTCATCTGCTTTTAAGAAGTCCTTTAAATATACACATGTTGGACTCACCTGCCATGTAGCTAACTCTCAGTATATAAACGTGTTGGACTCATCTGCCATGTAGCCAGAACTCTGTATATGGAAATTTTGCACTACGCTGCCATGTAGCTAGTTCTTTGTATATAGATAAATTGGACTCATCTGCCTAGTATCTAGAACTCTGTATATGGAAATGTTGCACTACGCTGCCATGTAGCTAGTTCTTTGTATATAGATAAATTGGACTCATCTGCCTAGTATCTAGAACTCTGTATATGGGAATGTTGCACTACCCTGCCATGTAGCTTGCTCTCTTTATATGGACATTTTGGACTCGTCTGCCATGTAGCTAGCTCTCTATACAAGGATATGATGGAGTGATCTGCCACGTAGGTAGCTCTCTGTATATGAAGATATTGGAATTGTCTTCCATGAAGGTAGCTCTCTATATATGGACATGTTAGACTCATCAGCCATGTAGTGAGCTCTCTCTGTATGAACATGTTGGACTCATCTCCCATGTAGCTAGAACTCTGTATATGAAATTGTCACACTATCCTGCCATATACCTAGCTCTCTGTATATGGACATATTGTACTCATCTACATGGATATGTTGGACTGATCTGCTATGTAGATAGCTCTGAGTAGATGAAGATATTCGACTTGTCTGTCATGTCTAGCACTCTAAATATTCACATGTTGGACTCATCTTCCACATAGCTCACAATCAGTATATGGACATGTTGGAATCATTTGCCATGTAGCCAGCTCTCTGTGTATGAACATGCTGGGGTCATCTGCCTGGTTGCTAGCCTTCTAAATATACACATGTTGGACTCATCTGAAAAGTTGATAACTCTCAGCATATGGACATATTGGACTCTTCTGCCATGTAGCTAGTACTCTGTATATGGACATGTTGGACTACTCTGCCATGTAGCTAGATTTCAGTATATGGGCACGTTGGAATCATCTTCCATGTAGCTAGAACTCTATATGTGGACATGTTGGATTACTCTACCATGTATCTAGCTCTCAGTATATGGACATGTTGGACTCATATGCCCTATAGCTAGAACTCTGTATATGGGAATGTTGCATTACAGTGCCATGTAGCTAGTCCTCTGTATATGTACATTTTGGACTCGTATGCCATGTAGCTATACCTCTGTATTGGATATGTTGGACTCACCTGCCATGTAGTTAGCTCTCTGTGTATTGGACATATTGGACATATCTGCCATGTAGCTAGCTCTCCGTATATGGACATGCTGGACTCATTAGTCATGTAGCCAGCTCTCTGAACATGAACATGTTGGAGTCATTTGCCTTGTATCAAGCCGTCTAAATATACACATGTTGTACTCATCTGCCATGTAGCTAACTCTCAGAATATGGACATGTTGAACTCAACTGCCATGTAGCTAGTATTCTGTATATGGACATGTTGGACTACTCTGCCATGTAAATAGCTCTCAGTATATGGACACATTGGACACATCTGCCATGTAGCTAGAACTTTGAATATGGACATGTTGCACTACTCTGACATGTAGCTAGCTCTCTGTATATGGACATATTGGACTCATCTTCCATGTAGTTAAAACTCTGTATATGGAATTGTCACACTACACTGCCATGTAGCTAGCTTTCTGTATATGGACATATTGGACTCATCTGTCATGTAGCTAGCTCTTTGCACATGGATTTGTTGTACTGATCTGTCATGGAGGAAGCTCACAATATATGAAAATGTTGGACATGCCTGCCATGTAGCTAGCTCTCAGTATATGGACATGTTGGGCCCATCAGTCATGTAGCCAGCTCTCTGTACATGAATATGTTGGATTCACCTGCCTTGTATCGAGCCCTGTAAATATGCACATGTTGGACTCATCTGCCATGTAGCTAACTCTCAGTATATTTACATGTTGCACTCATCTGCCATGTAGCTAGTACTCTGTATATGGACATATTGGACTACTCTGCCATGTAGCTAGCTCTCTGCATATGGGCACGTTGGACTCATCTGCCATGTAGTTATCACTCTGTATATGGAAATGTTGTACTACTCTGTATATGGGCAGGTTGGACTCATCTCCCATGTAGCTAGAACTCTGTGTATGAACATGCTTGACTCATCTGCCTGGTAGATAGCCCTCTAAATATACACAAGTTGGACTCATCTTAAAAGTAAATATCTCTCATTATATGAACATATTGGACTCCTCTTTCATGTAGCTTGAACTCTGCACATGGACATGTTGGACTTCTCTACCATGTAGCTAGCTCTCATTATATGGACATATTGGACCCGTCGGCCATGAAGTTAAAATCCTGTATATGGAAATGTTGCACTATCCTGCCATGTATCTTGCTCTCTGTTTATGGAAATGTTGGACTTATCTGTCCTGTAGCTAGCACTCTGTATATGGAAATAGTGCACTACTCTGCCATGTAGCTAGCTCTCTGTATATGTACATTTTGGAGTGGTCTTCCATCTGTACATGGATATGTTGGACTGATCTGCCATGTACATACCTCTCTGTATATGAACATATTGGACTTGTCTGCATTGTAGCTAGGTCTCAGTATATGGACATGTTAGACTCATCAGCCATGTAGACAGCTCTCTGTATTTGAACATGTTGGTCTCTTCTGCCTTGTAGCAAGGCTACTAAATATACACATGTTAGACTCATCTGCCATGTAGATAACTCCCAGTATATTGACATGTTGGACTCATCTGCCATGTAGCTAGTACTCTGTATATGGATATGATGGACTACTCTGCCTTGTAGCTACTTCTCATTATATGGACCTGTTGGACGGATCTGCCATGTAGCTAGAAGTCAGTATAAGGAAATGTTGCACTACTCTGCCATGTGGTTAGCTCTCTGTGTATGAAAATGTTGGTTTCATCTGCTGTGTAACTAGGACTGTGTATACTGACATGTTGGACTACTCTGCCATGTAGCTAGCTCTCAGTACATGGACACGTTGGACTCATCAACCATGTAGCTAAAATCCTGAATATGGAAATGTTGCACTACTCTGCCATGTAGCTAGCTCTCTGTATATGGACACGTTCAACTCATCTGCCATGTAGCTAGAACTCTGTATAAGGAAATGTGGCACTACTCTGCCATGTAGCTAGCTCACTGTATATGGACATTTTGGACTAGTCTGCCATGTATCTAGTTCTATGAAAATGAATATTTTGGAGTGATCTGCCATGTAGTTAGCTCTCTGTATATGAACATATTGGACTTATCTGCTATGTAGCTAGCTCTCAGTTTATGGACATTTTGGACTCATCAGACATGTAGTCAACTTTCTGAGTATGAACATGTTGTACTCATCTAACTTGTAGCTAGCCCTCTAAATATACACATGTTGGACTCATCTGCCCTGTAGCTAACTGTCAGTATATGGACATGTTGGACATATTTGCCATGTAGCTAGTACTCTATATATGGACATGTTAGAATACTCTGCCATCTAGCTAGCTCTCAGTATATGGACATGTTGATTCATCTGCCATGTAGCCAGAATTCTGTACAAAGAAATGTTGCACTACTCTGCCATGTAGATAGCTGTCTGTTAATGGATATGTTGGACTGATCTGTCAAGTATGTAGCTCTCTGTATATGAAGATATTGGACTTGTCTGCCATGTAATTAGTTATCTGTATATGGACATGTTGGACTCATCAGTCATGTAGCCAGCTCTCTGTGTATAAAAATTATGGACTCATCTGATTTGTAGCTAGCCCTGTAAATATACATATGTTGGATTCATCTGCCTTATAGCTAACTCTCAGTAAATGGACATGTTGGACTCATCTGCCATGAAGCTAGTACGCTGTACATGGATATTTTGGACTACTCTGCCATGTATCTATTTCTCTGTATATGGACACTTTGGAGTCATCTGCCATGCTACTAGAAGTCTGTATTTGGAAATTTTGCACTACCCTGTCATGTAGCTACCTCTCTGAATATGGACAATTTGGACTTGTCTGCCATGTAGCTAGCTCTCTGTACACGGATATGATGGATTCATCTGCCGTATATAAAGCTCTCTGTATATTAATATATTGGAATTGTCTGCCATGAAGGTAACTCTCTGTATAAGGACATGTGGGACTCATAAGCAGTGTAGCAAGCTCTCTCTGTATGAACATGTTGGACTTATCTCCCATGAAGATAGAACTCTGTATATGGAATTGTCACAATACCCTGTCATGTAGCAAGCTCTATGTATATGGACATATTGGACTCATCTGCCATGTAGCTACCTCTCTGTACATGGATATGTTGGACTGATCTGCTATGTAGATAGCTCTGAGTAGATGAAGATATTCGACTTCCCTGTCATGTAGCTAACTCTCTTAATATACACATGTTGAACTCATCTGCCACGTAGCTAACAATCAGTATATGGAAATGTTGGACTCATCTGCCTTGTAGCTAGTACTCTGTATATGGACATGTTTGACTACTCTGCCATGTAGCTCAGTCTCAGTATATGGGCACATTGGATTCATCTGCCACGTAGTTAGAACTCTGTATGTGGACATGTTGTACTACTCTATCATGTAGCTAGCTCTCAGTATATGGACACATTGGACTCATCTG
>NW_006409101.1:274998-276012 GCF_000296735.1 Chrysochloris asiatica
TTGTCACACTACCCAGCCATGTCGCTAGCTCTCTGTATATGGACATGTTGGACTTGTCTGTCAAATTATTTCTCTCTTTACATGGATTTGTAGGACTGATCTGCTATGTATGTAGCTCTGAGTATATCAAGGTATTCGACTTGTCTGCCGTGTAGCTAGTATTGTAAATATACACATGTTGGACTCATCTGCCACGTAGCTAACAATCAGTATATGAACATGCTGGACTCATCTGACTGGTAGCTAGTCCTCTAAATATTCAAATGTTGGGCTCATCTAAAAAGTAGATAAGTCTCAGTATACGGACATATTGGACTCATCTGCCCTGTAGCTAGTACCTTGTATATGGACATGTTGGACTACTCTGCCATGTAGCTAGCTCTCAGTATATGGGCACGTTGGACTCATCTGCCATGTAGGTAGAAATATGTATGTGGACATGTTGAACTGCTTGCTATACCATGTAGCTAGCTCTCAGTATATGGACATGTTCAGCTCAGCTGCCATATAGTAGTTGTTGTTGTTGTTAAGTGCCATCAAGTCGGTTTCGACCCATAGCGACCCTGAATAGGGTTTCCGAGGCTCTAAATCTTTACAAGAGCAGATCACCTCATCTTTCACACGCGGAGCAGCTAGTAGTTTCGAACTGCTGACCTTCTGGTTTGCAGCCCGATTTGTAACCACTACGCTACCAGAGATCCTTAGTTAGAACACTGTATATAGAAATATTGCACTATTCTGCCATTTAGCTAGCTCTCTGTATATGTAAACATTGGACTCATCTGCCATGTAGCTAGAAATCTGTATATGGAAATTCTACATTACTGGGCCTTCTAGCTAGCTCTTGGTATATGTGCATTTTGGACTCATCTGCCATGTAGCTATATCTTTGCACAAGGATTTGTTATACTGATCTTCCATGTAGGTAGCTCTCAGTATGTGAACATGTTGGACTCATCTGCCATGTAGCCAGCTCTCTGTATATGAACATGTAGGACTCATCTACCTAGTAAT
>NW_006409101.1:276442-277624 GCF_000296735.1 Chrysochloris asiatica
GAAACCCTGTACAGGGTCGCTATGGGTCGGACCCGACTCGATGGCACTTAACAACAACAACAACATATGGACACATTGGACTCATCAGCCATGTAGGTTTAACTCTGTATATGGACATGTTGGACTTGTCTGCCATATAGCTAGCTTCAGTATATGGACACGTTGGACTCATTTACCATGAAGCTAGTGTATATGGAAATGTTGCACTACTCTGCCATATGTTTAGCTCTCTGTATATGGACATGTTGGACTCATCTCCCATGTAGCTAGAAATCTGTATATGGTAATGCTGAACTACCCTGCCATGTAGCTAGCTCTCTATATATGTACATTTAGGACTTGTCTGCCATGTAGCTATATCTTTGTATGTGGATATGTTGGACTGATCTACCATTTAGGTAGCTCTCTGTATATGAACATATTGGACTTGTCTGTCATATATCTAGCTCTCAGTATATGGACATGTTGGAATCATCAGACATGTAGCCTGCTCTCCGGATATGAACATGTTGGTCTCATCTGCCTTGTAGCAAGCCCGCTAAATATATACATGTTGGACTCATCTGCCATGTAGCTAACTCCCAGTATATGGACATGTTTGACTCGTACGCCATGTAGCTAGTACTCTGTATATTGACATGATGGACTACTCTGCAATGTAGCTAATTCTCAGTATATGGACATGTTGGAATCATCTGCCATGTATCTAGAACTCTGCATATGGAAATGCTGCACTACTCTGCCATGTAGTTAGCTCTCTGTATATGGACATTTTGGACTTGTATGCCATGTAGCTAGCTCTTTGTGCATGGATATGCTGGAGTGCTCTGCCATATAGGTAACTCCCTGTATATGAACATATTGGACTTGTCTTCCATGTAGCTAGCTCTCTGTATATGGACATGATGGAATCATCAGCCATGTAGCCAGCTCTCCTTGTATGACCATATTGGACTCATCTGTCTTTTAGATAGTCTTCTATATATACTCATGTTGGACTCATCTGCCATGTAGCTAACTCTCAGTATATGGACACATTGAACTCATCTGCCATGTAGCTATCTAATGGAAATGTTGGAATACTCTGCCATGTAGCCAGCTCTCTCTGTCTGAACATGTTGGACTCATCTGCGTTGTAGCTAGTCCTCTATATATACACATGTTGGACTCATCTCACATATA
>NW_006409101.1:278629-280382 GCF_000296735.1 Chrysochloris asiatica
TCTCTGTACATGGACATGTTGGATTCGTCTATCATGTAGCCAGCTCTCTCTGTATGAATACGTTGGACTCATCTGCCTTGAGCTACTCCTCTATATATTCACATGTTGGACTCATCTGCCATGTAGCTAAATCTCAGTATATGGACATGTTGGTCTCATTTGCCATGTAACTATCTGTCAGTATATCGACATGTTGGACTCATCTGCCATGTATAAGTACTCTGTATATGGACATGTTGGACTACTCTGCTATGTAGCCAGCTCTCTGGGTATGAATATGTTGGAGTCATCTCCCTTTTGCTAGCACTCAAAATATACACATGTTGGACTCATGTGCCGTGTAGCTGTCAGTATATGGACATGTTGGATATATCTGTTATGTAGCTAGTACTCTGTATTTCGACATGTTGGAGTACTCGGCCATGTAGCTAGCTCTCAGAATATGGACATGTTGGGCTCATCTGCTATGTAGCTACAACTCTGTATATGGAAATGCTTCACTACTCTGTCATGTAGATAGCTCTCTTTATATGGACATTTTAGACTCGTCTGCATGTAGCTAGCTGTCTGTGCATGGGTATGTTGGACTCATCTGCCCTGTGTTTAGATCTCTGTATATGAACATATTGGACTTGTCTGTCATGTAGCTACCTCTCTGTATATTGATATGTTGGACTCATCAGACATGTAGCCAGCACTCTCTGTATCAACATGTTGGACTCATCTGCCTTGTAGCTAGTTCTCTATATATACACATGTTGGACTCATCAGCATTGTAGCTAACTTTGAGTATATGGACATGTTGGACTTATCTGCTATGTACCTTGCACTCTGTATTAGAATATGTTGGACTACTCTGACATGTAGCTAGCTCTCAGAATATGGACATGTTGGACTCATCTGCCATGTAGCTAGAACTCTGTATATGGAAATGTTGCACTTCTTTACCATGAAGCCAACTCTCTGCATATGGACATATTGGACTCATCTGCCATGTACCTAGCTTCCTGTGCATGGATATGTTGGATGGATCTGTCATATAGGTAGCTCTCTGTATATGAACATATGGGATTTGTCTGCCATGCAGCTAGCTCTCTCTATATGCACATGTTGGATTCAAGTGCCATGTAGTCTGCTCTCTCTATATGACCATGTTGGACTCATCTATCATGTAGCTAGTCCATTATATATACACATGTTGGACTCATCTGACATGGATTTAACTCTCAGTATATACACATGTTGGAGTCATCTGCCATGTAGCTAGTACTATGTAATATGGACATGTTGGACTACTCTGCCATGTAGCTAACTCTAAGTACTTAAACACGTTTCACTCACCTGCCATGTAGCTAGAACTCTTTATATGGAAATGTTGCAGTACTCTGTCATGTACCTAGATCTCTGTATGTGGATATTTTGGACTCATCTCCCATGTAGCTAGGTCTCTGTGCCTGGATATGATGGACTGACTTGCCAATTAGGTAGATCTCTGTATATGAACATATGGGAATTGTCTGTGATGTAGCTAGCTCTCAGTATATCGACATGTTGGACTCCAGTCATGTAGCCAGCTCTCTGTATGAATATGTTCTAATCATCTGGCTTGTAGCTTGCCCTCCAAATATACACCTATTGGACTCATCTGCCATGTAGCTAACTCTCAGTATATGGACATGATAGACTCATCTGCCATAGAGCTAGTACTCTGTATATGGAAATGTTGCACTACTCTGCCATGTAGCTAGCTCTC